>NW_020884952.1:484332-509004 GCF_003945725.1 Corapipo altera
GGCCCGGCCGGCGCCACGTCCGCACGGGGGCCCGGCCGGCGGGGCCGGGGGGCTGCGGGGAGCGACGGAGCGGGGCAGGGGCACCCTGGGACCGGGGTGGGGGGACCCTGGGACCGGGCATCGCCGGAGCGGCCCCGGCCCGCCCTGGTGAACACGGAGCGGCGGGGCGGGTCTGTCCCCCTGTGCTCCCTCTGTGCGGTTCGGTCGTCCGGAGCGCCAGGTTGATGGTGGGTCTCTGCTGTCATCCTGAATTGGCTGGGAGAGGACAAAAGCGTGATTTTTTTTTTTTTTTCTCTTTTCTTTTCATGGCAAGTAACAATAAAGCTACAAGTAAAAAGACAAACCCCAAAACAAACAGAAACCCCAAACAAAAATAAACAAACAAACAACAACAACACAGTCCCCCCTCTTGACTCTGTCTTGAGCGTTGCAGCAACCTGATATCCCCGCAAAAAGGTTGCAAGCACTCTCACAGAGGATATTTGCGGTGATGGCGTCACTGTCACTGGAAGGGAAGCAAACTTGGTATCCTGAAAATGCAGGAGGGAGAAAGCCCGAGCCGTTTAGCAAAGAGAAGGGTTATGTTCTGTTCTGTTTTGCTTAAATTACAAGTTATTTTGCTCACAGCTGTAAAAGTCTGCAGTCAGAGGTAATTGAAATTTGCCTATTATGATTCCTTTTCCTGTGTTACACTCTTAATTCACAGTCAGAGAATCACGCTATAGAGAGGACTGTCAGCGTACGCAGCCTGTTGCAGGTTATGATCGTGCTGCTGAGTTCATCCTGTGATGGACTGTAGGACCACAATGTGCACCACCCTCAGGGCTGCTCTGTCCATTGTTACTTTGGACCTGAGGGTATCACTAGTTCCAAATTGCACTGACTGGTTTGTCATCCTCGTCCACAGGGTATATAAACCCCATTTATGCTGTGGCCTTTGGGTGTGCCAGTAACACTGACATGCAATATGCTGAACCAGGCCACAACTTCCCCTTGCACTGTTGTTACCCTCGTAGACATCCGTTTGACCTAAATCTGTAGCTGAACTGTGCTTGGCACAAGAGTTGCTTGTAATGACAGCAGAAATGTGGCAGTGCAGATTTCCACATTTGCTGTTTTCTGCCTTTTGTGACTCTTGCAAAGTATGAATGAGAGACATGCTGGGCTAGTGCTGGGTTTGCCTCAGAACCATTGGCAACAGTAGCAGATTTCAAACATTTAAACAGTCAAATATGTTTTTTTTTTTGCTTAATTAGACAGCGTGGAACACTAATTCACACCTTTCAGCTCAGTCACATGAGCTGCCCTTTGCTTCAGGTCTGGGCAGATTGTCTTCTGGGTGTGTTTGTACATCCAGAGCTGAGCAACTGTTTCAGTGCTGTTGGTGAGAGCTGTGATATGCATGTGGCAGCTTGAAAATGGTTCAGCTGATCAGCTTAGCAGTGTTTGAGTTTACAAAGCTAATGAGATGTAATCCTTTTATTGTGTTTGGGTTTGGTTGCTTTATTTATTTATTTATTTATTTATTTATTTATCGTTAAGCATATAGCTGCAAAACAAAATTTTCATTAACATATTGAAGAATCTCATATTTGTACAATAATTCAGATATGGCTCTTTTTGTGTCTCAGTCTTCTGAAATTCCTGTTCCTGATTCCTATATCTATAATATTGTTTCTGATGTTTTCCCAGAACTGAAGCTGTGGTGAGAGGCTGAATTTTTAGCTTCCTGATCCACAAGTGTTGGATTGTGCTGCTAGTTCAGAGACAAGTCATTTGCACAGAGTAACAGGTAGGCTTTGCTGCCCATTCACCCCATCAGTGCTGTAATCAAGCATCAACTTGATGCTTGTGGAATATGCAGAAGAACATGAAGTTGTTTGAGGGATGTGGGAAACGAATCTATGTGTTTTGTTGTCAGAACAGTGGAGCCACTTCTGTGAGAAAAGCTACAGTAACAGCAATGCAGAATGGGCTAAGTGCCTATGTGGTCGTTCATCTGAAAGCCTCCAGACACTGGGAGGGTTTGCCTCAGGGGTATGGGTTCTGGCCATTGGAACATTTTAATTTTACCCTGGGTTTGGGTTCAAGTGTGAGCGAGCCCTGAAATGTAGTGATCTTACAAGAGATGGGAAACCATGAATGTTCTGATCCCTTCAGTCTTGGTTCAGGACCACTGGTAATAAAAATAAAGATTTGATTGATCCAATATGACTTTTTGTGGAAAAGGACTGATATTGTGATTATGTGTCCTTAGAAGGCTGAAGTCTTAGATTTTAATGCTGAGAATAGGGAGTACATTCAGTCAAAACAGTTGTTGATCTGGTCAGTCATAGTGTTGCCAGATCTTCGTATCACTCGGATTAACTTTTATAGATTTTGCTGTTGGACTGTGGTGACCTTGAACTCTCAATCCTCTGCGAAGATATGTCTTCTACTCTGTTTACTCAATTCACAAAATGGTAGTTTTCTCTTAACTCCTCTACCCAAAATGCCTGTTTCCTAAAATATTGGGGTTTTTTTCCCTGAAATATTTGTGTTTTCTGGTTTAGGGATATTCCTATGAACATCTCCAGCGAGAGAAACCTACTGCTGCTGAATGATTAATTAGATTTAGCGTTTAAGGTGCTATTTTTGCAATCCACACTTCTTTCAGTAATGTGTCTGAGTTATATACACATAAGGGTTTTTTTGTAACATTGCAAAAGACCAGTCTGCAACATCGAAAATGTTTTTTAGCAATACATTTATGCAACAGAAGGCATGCTGGGTAGTTTGTAAGCTTTTAATGAAACACTGGCAGATATTAGGGTTTTATGGGCTGGAAAACAGTGCAAATCAAAGAGCTTTGCTTACTGTTTATAGCGCTTTTCCCCTGAATCTAACAATATTTATCTCACTTCTTCCATCTTGCATTTTGCTCTTCACATATTTACTTTCCCTTTCACTGATATATTTATCGTCAACTGACTGTTTTGTGTGAAATATACGTACAACTGCAATATGCCTGTCATTGTGGGCATCCAGTTACCTGGATAAAGCCTGAGATGACTTGTTTCACATCTGTCTTTGTCTTCAGTCTGCCTTTATCCTAACGAGGGTACACATATCTTGCTTCTTTAGCCAGTATTTCTGGACATCATTAATTGTGACTTCCCTGGGGCCATGTAAATGATCCTTAAGGGATACTGTGCTTTCTGACAGCCTGCTGGCTAACACCTGATCTTATCACATTTTCAGTAGCAAAACTCTTCTCAGAGCATATCTCTATCAGTATGTTTTTTGAGTCCCATCTGCTAAAATAGTCAGAATACTTGATGCTGTCGTAGTGTAGCTTTCTAAGTAAGGACCTTTGTGTACTCTTACTTACATTTGATGTCCACATTAAAACTAGAAAGAGATTCAGGCCTAAAGACTGCATCATAGTTTGGCTTGAAAGGATATGGTGAAAAATAAGAGTGATGTGGCACCAACAGTTGTTAGAGTGGCAGTGCATCTTCAGTTAAAAAGTCAGCCTGCAGAACTTCTTGAAATCTTCTGCCTTCTCTAAATCTGTGCAACATTCCTAACGCAAAGACATACTTATCCTGACATTGAGACTTTTCTTCCTCTGTTCTTCACAAAATTCCTTTGTGTATTTCCCACTCATGTGTGGTAGGTACCTCGTGGAATTTGGCTGCATTTACGCAGAGATCCCCTTGTAAAGAGGTAAAGCACCGATACACTCACTGGCTTTCTCATCAACAAATCGGGTTCATTTCAGAGTCTCACATAGCTATGAATAACAGTCCCCTGAGGCAACCTGGAGGAATGAGAGAGTAGGTTTAACTGAGCAGTCCGGGGATCTCATGGTGACCCTTTTTTATGAGGGAATGATTTGCTTTCATGGGCTGGATGCTGAAACACAAGTGAGCTCAACTTACTGGTGGTGAGTGTGGGGAAGCACCATCGTTCTTGGGATCAGCATGGCAGACTGCCTGGTTTCCCATGGAGAACTGTGAAAGGCTAGGTCTAGGATTACAGTCTATTTCAGCTCTGAAAAAATGCATTCTGCAGCTCAGTTAGGGAGAATGGTGATCTTTGATGATAACACTGTTAGTATTACTAGGAGGTAAAAATAAACGTCTGTGAGAAGCAGATGACTTCTAAGTAAGCAGAAGAACTTGTTTTTCAGAGAAGCTACAAATGGAAAATATAACAACTTTTCTCCTCAATTCTGCTATACTTTGTAAGTCCGGAACAACTAAATTACAATATTCCTTTGTACACAGCATATAGCTGGTTTGGATGGACATGAGACTCACCTATGTCACCTCAAATTAAATTATAGTAACCCGTTTTGTGTTTTTCAGAATTATATTTTACATTTCAGTTGGGCTAATGTGGTTCACTCAGGTCATGGTATCAGCACTAATTTTTAAAGCCTTGTCTTTCCTGAGGGCACAGAACACCTTTATCAAAGTTGTTGAAAAGTTTTCATGGATAACAATAGACTGCAGCTCAAGCTGTTCGTATACAGTGCAGCTGTATTTTATTGGAAATGTAACTGTATCAGTGTTGCAGAATGAGCCCTTAAGGTCTAACTAATCTTGGATGATCTAGCATTAGATACTCTGTATTTGTGCTTTCAGCCAAATTCTGCTGGGTGTTAATTTTTGGGTGTACAGCTGCAGATGGACTGTAACTTTTGTCTCGGCTCCTGTGGGAAACTAGAAGAGATCAGAGTACAGTCAGATCCCAGACAGCAAATAGCAGCAGAAACATTGCAGGAGGGGAAATGGGGGAACTTTCAGAGAACCACTTTGATCACACGTAGTTTTGACTTGTCCTGACTGGCTGCTTCATCACACCATCATGTCCCTTGTCTTTTTCTTAGCATGGATGTAGCCTACATCACCCCCTGCCCCTTCTCTTTTCTTCGTCTTTGGCTTGGTTGCCAGAAGCAAGTTTTTGACATAATCTGCCCAAAATAATCACACCAGTACTGTGAGGCTGACAACCTTGTTTGCTCTGTACAATACACCACTTCTCTTTCTCCTTGCCTTTCTCATCTACTTAGACTGTAAACTCTTTGGCAGAGATTTTCTACTCCTTCTACTGATTGGTTTCTGGTTACTACTACTGGTGACTGTTTCTACTGGTTTTCTACTGAGCAGGTGTAGTGTCTTGCTCACTTGGACGTGGTCTGAGTTGTCTCTTCAGGTACCGTTTTCAATAAGCATAGTTAACAACAATTTTGCATCACTCAGAAGCAGTCTTGAAGTTTTTTGCTTATCAGGAATCTTTGTGATTTGTGTTTTTTCAAACATTTATGTTTTCAAGTGTATAAGAAGATCCCTTGCTTCTGACAGCATGAATCCGTGCACTGTATGTGCAATTTGCCCTGGTAATTACTTATGTATGGTGATAACCATAGCAACATCCCAGGTAGATAATGTCATGCAAATTACTGCAGCTCCAGGGATGGAAGATGTTAATACAAGTATGTACTCACACCCCTGGTTTTCAACATTTTGCAGTGAGTCTCCCTTTCCCTCCCCAAAACATGTTGGTTTAAAATTTCCTTTCCTCACTATGATCGGGTAGCAAAAGGAAACCTCTTGCTATTTTTCTCACTCGTATTTGCAGAGGGAGGGGGAGGGCGGTCCTTCAATGTTTCTGTCATGAATAATTTTGTATGCACAGTGGAAATTCCACAGTGTATGTAGGGCATAAAAGTCTAGAGACTTGATACACTGCGGGGCCGGGGCCGTGTTGTGCCTAAACTCAAGTTCTTGCATTTGTAAACACGGAGTGTGAGCATGTGGGGGTGGAATTGTAGCCACAGATGTTTGGACTGAGGTGTAGACCTCCTCAAATCATTTACAGAAGATATGGGAGAGTAGCTTTGTCTTTCAAAGCAGACATGCTCTGGCTGAATACTCATCAGGGTCAGTGCATTGTTACTGAAATGAGGAAACAGCAGAGAAGATGCTGGTAACAGTTATCCCTTGTTTAGTCATAAGCAAGAGCAACAAAAAAAAATCTACGGGAATGCTGTTCTGCATTTACACTAGTCCTTGTGTAACCTTAGAACCCTGGAGGTATGAAAATAAGATAAGCCTCTAACCTGTAACTAGAGTCTTTTGTTAAAGACATAAAAAAACAGGCAAGAAAATTGATTAAGTAAAGGTTTCGTTTGTCTAATGAGGAATTAAATTGTTGCTGATTTTTTTTTGCTTTGAAGTTAAATAGTGGGAATGTTGGTGTTAGTGCTGCAATCTGTGCTGAAGTTACTGATTACAAAAAGCTACACTGCCCCAGCCATTAAATGAGGAAATACCCTGATAAAAGAGAGTGGACATTTGTGGAGAGTCAGAGAAAGATGGTCCAGGCAGCCAGAGGCACATATGTAATCAGATCCCAGTTTGTAAGTGTTCCCAAAGCAGGCTGTGCTATTCATTAGGCCAGCACTGAATTGTCTTCATCATAAAAGCATAGACTTTCTCAAACAAAACCGTGGTGGGGAGTGGAAACAAAATTTTTGAAGGCCTTGAGCAACTTTATTTGTGCTAGAGGTAGCAGATGTAGAGACTGTTAATTAATTGGAGATTAAAATTCTACTAATCTGTATCCCTTGGTGTTTGTACAGGGGTGTTTGCCACTCTTACAGGTCTGCCTGCAAATCCCAGATTGTAAGGTTTAATCTCTTCCCCTCTAATTTCTCTGTGAATTAACAATTCAGTACGTTGCCAATGGTAGCACTGGCAGCGCTGTTCAGCTGTGCCACCCTGCCCAGCATAGCTATTGATGGCAGTGGAATTTGAAAGGTACACAGATCCAGGTGATCCAGTTTGTTGCTAAACCTTGCAACAGTGCTTGGAGCTGCAGACATCCCTGATTTACACTGGAGGCTTTTTTAAAAAGTCATATTTAGTTAGGACATCTACCTGAGAAAAACAAACTGCACCAGAAAGAAATATATAAAGTCAGGCTTTTCAATCATCTGGCAGAAACTATTGAGTCTAATTATCTGCAGGAGATTTTGTCTGTCTGCCTGCTTTGCATATTATAGGTGTTTCTTTGTCATTTCTATTTTCAGCATGTGATTGTCTGATGATGGCCTCTCCTTAGATCCCATATCACATTGAAGAGAACAGTAGATGCCTTGGAATTACAGGGATAGCCAAACTGAGGCCCCGACAAGTTAAATGCACACTTCTTCAAAATAAAATGCATGATAACTGCACTGCTAGACCTCTTGGACCCCTGTTTATGTGCAAGTTTCATTGTCTGACCAACATCACAGCCAGACAAGACTTGACTGCAATTATCCAGTCTTCTACTTTCCATGGCTAGGATGTCTTCTTCAGGACCGAACTGACCTCTTCCTAAGTAAGTCCAAGAGATAGTGGGGATCACCACTGGCATATTTTTTTGTTTCCTGGCAGTCTTGTTTTTAAAGTGTGTCTCTATATGGCTTCTATTTATTGCTTTTATTCACAGAGTGAGGTATGATTAACAATGATTACAAATGAAAAGGCTGCAAGTAACTTAGGAATGTCTGAGAAATGGTGTCAGTTTTTAATGAAACTCATAGCACAGATTGAAGATCTTAGAAGTTCATCACAGAAACTGCTGACATTGCAAAGCTTCCCTCAGAGCTGCAACACCATTCCAACACATGGAAAAAAGTGTGCATGAGAAAAGATTTGTCTAGGTTAATGCCACATGGAGGGCTAATGTCAGATTTAATGACTCTGCTTCCCTGCTGTAGCAAGGGTGTTACCTTCCTCCACGTGCTGCATCCACTTTTTTTTATTTTCTTCTAGCTAATAAAACCAAACTGAGGGAACCTGCCAGCATGAACAAGTAATATTTTACGTGCATTTTTTTATTTACTGTCTCTTCTCCTCACTTTTTCTGCCTCACCAGTTGCTCACTTTTGCTAGTTTATGACATGATGTTCAAGACAACATTGTATTGTCACATGCAGCAAACATCGACAGGGAGAAATTGGCTTGTCATTAGCAAAAATTGTAAACCCAACCCTACAGTAAACCCTGCTTTTGGCCACAACCTCTGCCTCCCGTGTGCAGAAGTGAAGCACAACCCACAGCTCTCATTGGTCATTTTTAACCCACAGTTAAAATCTCCATGGGCAAGGGTCAAGTGTAGGCAGGAACTTATCACAGGGATGAGAGATGCTAAGTGCATCCCAGCAGAGCAGCCTGGAATGGAGGTATCCAGGGGAGTGGAGGATCTCAGCTCTCTTTCCTAGCTCTTTCTTAGGGCATCATTAAATGGCAAGCTTCTGGTTAAGACTGATCATTTTGTGTCTGTTATTGCAGGCGAGGAATGGCACAAGAATCCCTGGTAACAGTTCACTTCCAGAGGAACGCATGGATTCCTCCATTATTCCTGTGGAGATTTCTGAAAGGTTGGTATGGCTGTGTGATACATGCTCCAGTGGGTGCCTCCAGGTTTCTCCTGTCTCACAACCTTCAGACCTGATAGTTCTTTCCCTGCTTGGATAAAGGTCCTTGTTTTGACACACGTTGAGGCCTGAAAAAATAGCTTGCAGTTCTAAAGGCAGCTACAGCAGGGGGGCTGTAGGCTCAGACCTCTGGGATTTGGGGCTTAAGTGGGGAGAAACATGAACACTCACCTCTCAGTAAGCAGCTTGGCTTTCTGGGAAAAGCACAACAGAGCTGGCTTGGAAATCAAAGTGGGAAACTGCCTCTAAGCTTAGACATTTTCTATTAATAATATATAACAAAATTGCCCACTGTAATTATGCTACCTTAGGACAGAGGCACCCCAGCTGCAAAAGGGGTCTGTCCAATGTCCACCAAAATCAGCTGAAAACATCTTTGTAACTTTAGTGAGTTTAGTTTGTCAACATGCAAAGCAAAGCCACACAGCTTTTAGGGCAGGAAGTGCAGTATGCTGGAAGCAATATGAATTCCTTTTGCTCCTTTTTGCATCACTAATTTTTATTTATCACACAAAATCATAAACTGCACATAAACTTAAATGCAGACATAATGTACGTTACTACAATAATAGAGAAGCTGTGCTCTTTTGACCAGACAGATGAGATAGAAGTAGGCATATTGAGTGAGTTCTCCTCAGTGGAATGTTCAAATTTCTTGTTTTTCCAAATCTTTAAATTCTAACCTGTCTGTTAAGGATACAGAAGTATAATTACACTAAAATGTGCTCACAAAGGACAGCACATCATCTAAATTTCTTCAGACAACAGCATATAAATGTCCAAAACTTGGTTGAAAGACTTTCATACAGGGCCTTGTAGATTGGTTATTTGGAATTTACAAACCGTTCAACCAGAATACACAACAACTGCAGTTTTGAATGTGTATAAATAGCACTCGTGTAAGTAGGGTTAGCTGTTTAAATATATTAATTAAGGGAAGCCAACATTTCTAATTATCGTTTTGTTTTGTAGCCATCAAGGTCATCAGTGCCTGGCTGATGAGAAGTATAGCAAACTAGATAGCCAAAGCCAAAACACCTATGGAAAAACATATTAACTAGTGCCAGAATTGTGAAGTGAATAGGAGATTTAGATAAACTGAGTTATGAACTGAAACTAGCTATAGCACATGGCTGTAAATGTCAGTGAACCAAACAGGCTAATTCTTTGCCTGTGAAGTAGTGTTGAAACACATCCTATATGCAGTTTAGGTTTAAATATAAATATGGGATTACCTTTTAGGTCGTGAGACAGAATCATATAGGCAACAAACATTACATCTTGAGTCTTCTATGAGTGAAAACTGTTGTGTCAAATATGGTTAGTTTAGTAGGGTTGATGGGCTTTATTCAGGGTTCCTAGAATTTATCTGCCAAGCATAAATAATTATTTAACAACTAATAGGGCAAGGCCAGAAATATAATAGCTTTTATGTTGAAATTAACATCAAGTGATCTGTAGACATCTGCTAAGCAAGCCAAATGTGGTCTATGTGCTGTGTGTTTTGCCTCACTGCCTCAAAATAACAAGCACTGCTTATATTTGGAGGGGCAGTTTTCCTTGTTGAAGTGGAAAAAAAAATGTTCTGATAGAAAATCACTTGCACTGTTAGGATCAAATGTGTGATGAACATTAAATAGCCCTACAAATTTAAATAATGCTCGATGTTGAGATTTCATCCTTGCAAATGCTCGTTTCCTGATGTGTGCTTACTGCAGTTTGGAGGGAAATGAAAGTCCTTTCTTGTTAGAAAGAAAACAAAATATCACCCAGTATATTCCAGCCCTGAGCTGTTTCAGCTTTCTGGGGTCCAGTAAGTGTGGGAGCCTGGGCTGCAGTGAACTTGTTTTTTCCAAAATGACCAGAAGGGTGAAGGAATCATAAGAAAAACCGCAGCGTTAAGAAAGCCTGATAAAATTCCAAGTGGCAAAGACCCTTTCCAAGCAGATACTCTCTGTTGCCTTGCAGGGATCTGCATTGTGTGTGTAAGTGTTTGGGTTATGTGGATGCCAGAACAGAAACTGTACTTCCTTTCCTTGAGAGCACCACTGTTGGCATGGCCTGTTTGCTTTGCTGGCTGTTGCAGTTCATCTGCTTTCAGGGCCAACCATTCAATCTTTGGCATCTTCCCTAGGGGTCTTGACCTTTCCTCTGTTTTAAAAGTATTAGAAGGAGGTTGAATTGCTGAGTGGGGAGTGTAATCTTTGTGAGGCCAAGTCTAAAGATGTTAATAAGCTGAAAGGGCCACACTGGCAATTTACTCTGTACTGTGCAGGAATGAATGAGAGACTCATATTCATTGTGCTTATGTATGCTCAAGTTCTTTATGTCCATATTTAGATCTATTAACACGATAAGATTAAGCCAACTTGAGTTTCTTGAATGAACAAAGCAGTAAATGGCAGAGCCTCAACAAGAGACCCCATAAATGTGTACAACCACCAGCAGCATGACTAACACTGGACCCGAGATCCTGTGGGGTTTGGCAGTGACACAGAGGATGCTGCTCTGAACAAGCTGGATTCCCTTTAGTACAGGAGCCTTGGCACCAACCTCACTGTGAGCTGGCTCAGGCTTTTATGGGGGCACTGAAGGCTGGACTCTGTGCTGGACTCGGTGTCTCTGCCCCAGGCTTTCCTGAATGCAGGAGTGCAGCCTCAGGCTGCTCTGTCTCGCACTGCCAGGAGTCCGTGGGAGTTTGTCTGCCAGTTGAGTTAGCCAGAACACACAGTGCTCCAGCCAAAGTCAACTTCCCCCTTAGAGGGTGACCGCAGTAAGGAGAAGTCAGATGCTGCCTGGGCCAGTTCTCAAACCACACTTCACTCTTCCCAGAAGGGATTTCCCCAGCAGATAAGTGGCAGAAATCTCTGTCCTGTGCAGGCAACTCTGGAGGACAGAGTTAGAGAAATAGGACAAAACACCTGGGCAAAGAGAGCTGTTACACTAACAAATCATAGAACCACAGAAGTTTGGATTGGAAGGGACCTTAAAGATCATCTGGCTCCAAACCCCCACCCATGGGCAGGGACACCTTCCACTAGAGCAGGTTCTTCACAACAAACCTGGCTTAAACTGTGTCTGCTGCTTCAAATCACAAATGATGAGAAGGAAAAAATTCCATTTGCAAAGGCCTCATCTTGTATTTCTTTATTAGAGTGGTCTACAAAGGAGTTTGGAGTGTCGTGAGGCAGGAATGCTGCGTAATTTTGTCCATGGATGAAGCTCCTTGTCCAGCGCAGGTAGGGCAAACAATATCCAAGCTGGATGGAGAGTGGCCAACCAGTTCTGTTGTTCGGATATTGCAGCCCTGACTGCTGCAGGGACTAAACATGGGACATCATTCTAGGTGGTATAGGTGGGCTTCTTTGCAGGCATTCATCTGATGTGAGCGAGGAAGTTTCTCTGTGCCATTTGGTCTTGTCTTTCTGCGGGAAATGTGAATTGCTGATTCTGAATCATGACATGTAAGAGTTCCTGTGCTGAGGGTGTGTAACGGCCCATTCAGCTTTACTTTGATGATTAGGTTTCTGCTTTTAGTACAAAAATGCATGGCAAAGCAGTCATTTCTATGCATGTTCTAGGATGGTGCATTATTGCATTTTAGCACTTGACATGAGAGTAATTTACACACAGTCACTGCTTTGTCTTCCATGAAAAACAAACCCTCTACCAGCAGATGCAAGAAGTCTGGTAAAGATTTCATGTTATTAATGTTTACAACATTTGTTGTAGTGCTGCCTGTTAATTACCCCATTTAAGAGTGTGCCCTTCTACTGTGAGGGGTAGGCATCTATTTGGAATGACACTTCTTGAAAAATGTTCACACTATAATTCAGCATCTCTGCATCTGGAAAGATGCTGCTCTCAAGCAAAGTGCAAACTGGAACTAAGCCTGCTGTAAAAAGCAAAACTGGCCTGGTGTAAAAGTGGCTTTGGGGAAGAAGCAGCCCCTCTGATTTCAGAGGCTCCTTGCAGCCCTAGTCCAATACAAGTCAGTGAGAAAATAGGCCATGTGTTGGAGGGAGCACATTTGCTAAGGCTGTGAGGCAGAGACTGGTCAAAGGAGGGTGGATGTAAATCTGAAGCTCTGCCTCTAGCATTTAGCATCCTCCAGACAGCACCTTCCTCCTCCTCTCCCAGGGAAGCACCTCTACTGTAGCCAGGCATTTTACTGGGAGTGCAGAAATGGCTGGGTAAAGAGCAGTGCTTTCTTTTGTCTGTTTTCCTTCTGAAAGTGACTCTATTTGTTTCTTCCTTTGACTGTTCCTCATGCTTCCACCTGGCCATTTCTTCCCATGTGAGTGGAAAACCCTGCCATGCCTCCAATTTCAGACACTGTGGTCATGAGGGAGTTGTGCATGGCCCTACACACAGCAGGATCACACAGGTAATGGAAAGGAGCAGAAAGGTAGCATCATCAGGGAAAAAAAAGAAAAATCAGGGAGTCCTTAACTTGGCATCATACTCTCTTACTGTTCTTGCTCCCTGCATCCCCCTACTATCCTGCTGTGGGTGGCTGGCAGGGACCCTGGACCTGATGAGGTGCTGTATCTACCTCAGTGATGTCTGAGGCACGACCAGCCTCACACTTACATATTTTGGTTCTTTGTGCTGCTCAACAAAGAGTGGAATTTCTATGTTCTCTAGAAAAAGTACAGTTTGGCCTGTCTTTACGCATCTGTCTCTCCCTGTGATCAGGGATTCTCTTCTGGTTTGGGTCTGTCTTTATCTCCACAGGTCTACCTGACAAAATGAATGTGTGATTGCAGCATGTTTGCCTGTCTTAATTTAACTGGCAGAGGTAATAGCAGCAGTGAGGATGCAGCAGCACTGGCCAGCAATCAAGTTATAAAGTCTCCAGAGACCTTGTGTGTATATCTCAGGGTATGTTGACACTGCAACAACTGCTGCTTGCAGAGATACCCTGAGATAGCTGTTAATAATGTCACAGTGAAGTGAGTTGTTACTTAGCAATGGCTGACTTAAATAACTGCCACAGAGTTTATGCTGCTTCTTGGGTAAGTTTTGCAGTTTGTCCTGAGTATCATGCTACTGTGGATGGGATGCAGTTTTTCCTGAGTATCATGCTGCTGTGGATGGGACGCACTTGTTTTAGTGAGCAGGAAACAGTGATAACATCTTGGATGAGCAGTACGAATGTTCATCCAGAGACATCCTCAGCACATATGGAATCAATGCTAAGAGACTGAAGATAGAAAATGAGGCAGACAAAGGGAAGACTGACTCCTGTGTAGAGCAACATAATAGCTGGCATGTCAGGGGAGGGATAGAGACAAAGCAGTGTTTCCACTCCAGTGCTGAAAGTACGAACCCATGCCAGAAAAATGATGACCAGGACTGTTAAAACCCTCCCATGGTGCTTGATTCTGAAGAAACAATGTTCTGGCAGAGACTGTGTCATGCTGCAGAACAACCTGCCACTGACTCAGAAGTGGTAGAAATAGAGCATGAAAACTGGGCCTCAAACCCCGAATGACGATATCCGGATGTTACCTGCCACAGACTGATCCCTGGGGCTCTCCTGCTTTACCCTGTGGCATGGCTTATGTAAGCTGTCAGACTGAGGAAGGTCCACAGAGCTGAACTAAATGTCTGGGCTCTGCAGTGGCAGCCAGTACTTCTCACTGAGCTGTGTCTCCCTGGTGAAGTCTAGAATTTGGTTCTATCATCCTTGTAGGTGGTTTTTGGATGCTAAACCAAATACCACCTTTCTGCGCCCATTCCCTTTCATGAAAAAGGGCTCAGCCTCCCATTCAGTCCAGCAGAACCAGACCTTTGGACTTGAAAATAATCTCAGTCTTTCAGCTAACAAGATTTGTCCTCATGACTTCTTCTTGCATTCTGCTTTGAACATCATTTCTACATGCTGCTAATTTTAACTGGGCTATGGGAAGGACCCACACATGGAGTTGGCAAGTTGACCCTTATATTATAAAGAGCTGGCTTTGGTCTGCAATGTGTGTTCTAAACGAGATGCACTGAAGTTTTTCAGGAGTCATTCAGGTGTGCTCTGCACAAGTGTAGACTGACTTTGTATCACTAGCCAGTGGAGCTTTGCCACGAGAGATCTGATGCAGATTTGGGACAAGGGTCTGACCTGGATCTTTCTGATTCAGTGTTTTAGTGACACACAGAAAAGCACTCGGGAGTTCTTTTGGTAAAGCTTGCTGAGGCCAACAGGAACGATGAAATTAAGTTATCTGAAAGTCAGGCCGTTCGTAATGCGGTTCTGAATTTGAGAAGTCAGTTTTCCACAGGTGAGTTTGGAATTCCAGGGCCTCTTTCCCCCGCCGGGGCCGCGGCACTGCAGCAGCCCCACCTGCTGTTGGACGGGGAGGACGCGGCTCTGTCCTTCCATACGGGCTGGGTTTGGATTAGAAGTGACTCACTGCTGATTACCCTATCTCTTATCACCCTCTTTTACCCCGCGTTCTCCCTTTTACACCCAATTCTTTGCGGTCTTTATGTTTGTCAGCTGTTATCTTTGGGGTAGGAAGGATATCTTATCTCTGCTTGTAAAGAACACTAAGTAAATTTACACACACTGTAAGTGCTTGATTATAATAACACTAATCTTTTGCTTTTACTAGCATTTGATTTCAAGAGCTCTCTGTGAATATGAATGAGAAAAAGTTACAAAAGCAAGGGTATAATTAGGCTTCCTGAAATGGTTTTATTCAGTACTGAGGAGGGCGATTTTATGTTGTGGCTTTTGGGGTTTTTTTCTCTTTAGAAATGAGAACACCATAAACAAGTCTGCCCAGAACAAGAAAGAAAATAAATGAGACTTTTATATTGACAATACTTGTAAAAAGGACAGGGTGATAAACGATGTATTAAGATACTTTTTTCTTAAATTATACTGCTGCTTTTATGAGTTTGAGATGAGCACAATGATCAGGAGTGAGGCTTATTTACACAGCAGATTTAATTTCAGATGAGGGTGCCTTTGCAGCAGAAAAATACTTTTATGTCTGAAGGCTTTATTTTATATATATAATTTATGTATATTTAGGGACAAATTCTGCAAGATAGTTCAGCTCATGCCTGTTTTCAATAACAGCTTTGTTTCAGTCAACATCGGTGTTGCTGAATCAGGATCTAGACTTTCTTCCCCCAGAAAAAAACGCTACAGTTAAAATGATCACTATCTCCCCAAGTATCTTATTTTAGAATGGTTTGTTAGCCCATAGTGTGACATATTGCATTGCATTTGGGAGTAGGGAGAGACTCCAAAAAGCAAAACTTTTCTCTGGAATGAGATTCCAAACACTTTTTCTATGAGGATTCTTTAGATTCATCCATTAGAAATATAAAATTGAGAGTGCATGCATTCATGTGTTGTTAGTCCTTCTTATAGGATATGATATGCACAGGCAGAAGTAGAGGGAAAAGGTGTTATTTGGTTTGTGAGAGTGTGGGAATAGTTGATATAAATTGTTTCTAAAACAAATAGGATTAAAGTTCTGGCATTATCTGAGATGGACAAAGCTTCTTCGAGATACCCACTCTGCAAAAAACCAGCAGAGCAGGCTACAGCTGACATTGTGAAACCCTTTGTATTTGTGACATAGCATGTGTTTTACACCTGGACTTATAAAATTTTTATCAAAAATCTGTTATTAAGCCTCTGTATGTCATTTTGATAGGCTGATAGGGTAGTTAATAGACAATGTTGAGCACCTGCTCATTTCCTGCATATTGAGAGCTGGAGTCATCAGTAGAGCAAGATTTTAAAGTACCATAAAACAAAAAATGCTTAACCACATGTTCCTAACAGATAACAAAGGTATTTATTTTATTCGTGAATATAATACACTTTCTCTCAAAAGATAGTTTAGACCTTAATTTTTAAAAAGGATGTTTGGATTTCTTAGATGAGTAAATGTGTTTGCCTGTGTCTCTCCCTGATCTGCTTTGTGCCTGTGTAACCCAGCAGAGAGAGCACAGCACTTCTTGATATTCTCAGATGGGGTGAATGTACCTTGCTTTGAAGATGAGGGAGGCACAGTAGTGGTTCATATGCCACGTGCAGGTTCTCCACAGAGGTTACTCTTTACCCTGCAAGACCTTAAAATGTCATGACTGCCACAAAGTGCAGTGAGTCCAGAAACTCACTGCAAGACGTACAAAATAAAGAGGAAAGAGAACAATGTAGCTGCTGCATTTCTTTATGTCTTTTGAAATATGACCATAGGTTATGCCTATACATTAGACATACAGATATATATGATGTTTTACCTAGTACTTATGATACTAAGTAGCTGGAAGTTGAATTGTTTTCTTAGTGTAAAGCATTTTGGAGGTACCTCCCATGCCAGGCCAGAGTCATCACGGTGGTATGTAACAAGTAAGAAGAATGTTACCGGCAAGACCCTCTTTCCCTTTCTAGGAACACTAGTATTCATTTATCCTGGGATGCAGAAGCACCCAAGCTGAGACATCTGGTAGCAACAGCTGTGTGGCAACCAAGTGTTTTGGTGTCTGTAATGCTCTTATGTGAGTGCAAAGTAGATTCAGATGTTTGGAAAATTGCTAAAGCAATGAAAGTAATTTTTTCTTTTTTTTTTTTTTTTTTTTGAGGAATTCAGTAGGCAAGCAGTTCATCCTTTCTTGTACTTCTGTTTGCAAGTAATGAAGTAAGGGCTAGTGAACAGGAATCTGGACCTCTGAAGGATGAAGCATGACAGTCTGTGGAAGGTCTTGTTTCTGTTACTAGGTCATAACCAAATAGGGGACTCTGAAGTGGTTGAATCTCTTCTTAAAATGCTTGTTAATAAGGTGGGGACTCTTTATAAACACTACAGTTTAACAAATGTATGATCATGCCTGTGCACGGGCTCCTGTCAGTCTGCTCACTCAAAATGTGGCAAAGAAAGTGTTTAGAGTGGTGTTTCATTGTTTGCTCAGGGTTGTAGCTAAGCGTGTCAGAAGGGTCTGAGTTAGCCAACAATCTGACTATCCCTAGATTACATGGCTGAGGTACGATTTGGAAGAGGAAGTTATTAGTTTATTAAATCTACTGCTAGAGTAGGGAAAAAAAATACACAACATTCTGGGCATGTGAACCATCCTTTGGGCACTTCAGGGGGATTGATGGCAGCATTTGCTGCTTTGAAGGCTCAGTGGATGTGAACTTATGTCTGTTTGGCTCAATTACTGTGCTCTGAGCAGTGTAATTTAAATATTGTGTGTTTCCGGAAGGTTAACATTGCTGGTACACTTCATGCTCTGCACTGTAAAAAGCAAGCACTTTAAAAACAAGTGACAATCTCCCATTTGCCACTGTGCAATCAGTGAAACTGCTCTGTTGAGATTGAAATTTTCAAGGCTGAAGTCAGAGGGAGGGGGTCTTAAATTGGTTAATTCACATGAAACAAAGACAGAGGCGACACCGTAAGACTGGTGATAAGGCAGGACCCCAACCAAGTTGTGGGCTAAATGGGTTTAACAGGACTTTAAGGGGAAAGGCTGTGGTCTGGAGGCAGAATTGCCCAACCTTGCACAGTTTAGAAACTCTTGTCAGAGGTCTAATATCACTGAGGCAGACACTTGCTGAGTGGTGGCACATGGATACAAATTCTGCAGCTTCCCTGGGAGCTGCAGTGCCACTGTTCCACTGGTGGAATATCCCATGTTCAAGCTGCAGCAAGCCATGGTTTTACTAACAACGAGGAGCCTCTGTAAGTGCCTTGAGGTCAATGTTTGTTGACGTGATCATAATGATAACCCCTTCTCCAGACATGCTTACACAGATTACTGTGCAGCCAGGTGAGGCACGGAGTATACATTGATCTATACATTTATCTACAGAGCAGCTTCAGCACATTTCACTGAGGGAGAGCACAGAACAGACCAGCTTCTGTTGTGAAGCTGGGCATTGCACGGTGAATTCACCCAAGCTATTCTTGCACTAATTCGTTCCTATAGTTGTATTGTTTTACAATCCCAGTCATAAATGTCATCAGAATTTAAAAGTAAGGCTCGTTTTGTGCTGTTTAATTTTAGATATTGTTACTAGTTTCGTAGCAAACTTTTTGGAAGTCTGGTTACAACATAACAGACTTCACAGAATGGCTGTATATATTTAGATTATCTTCTTGACTTCCAATCACTTCAATTAAGTGACCCATGATTTTTATACAACAGGACATTGCAAAAGATGCACCTGCCAGTATTATTTTTGGTTTTATATTGTCGGAAGTGGTTTGGAAGTTTGATCAAAGTATATTTCCGAAGGTTGAGATGCTCCTCTGAATCCTTCCAATTTCCTGGAGGAACATTTTGGTGTTTGTTTTGCCAGAGGGCAGCCCAGGATCATAAAGGTCCTTTTGAGATTTACAACCTCTGATTCTTGGAATCAAAACATAGAGCCCAAATTGTGAGCACCTATATGGGGGTTTCTAGTGAACTCAATGAAAATCTTGTATGAAATATGTGCTGTCACATGCTGTATTGTCTTCTAGGTAGATCAAAAATATCATACATCAACATTTATCATGGAATAGGTCTATTTTTGACTCAGTAGCATATGAGCAGAAGCTGGACATGACATAGAATGCAAGAGAAAATGAAATATGAACAAGGAGAAATCTTTCTTTAGCCATTTATAGGGTAGCCGTTTGTCAGCATCTGGTGAGCACATATCTATTTTAAGGAGTAGAAGAACATTTGAAATGTGCCACTCATATGTGATTTGAGTCCTAAATGTAGCTTGTGGTTATGAGTCTGTCTTTAACATATTGCTATGTGCTGCCCCAAAGCCTTTAGGTCACATAAAATTATCTCAGATTTAATTTTCTTTCAGTTGTAGTATTAATTCAGGGATTGTTACAGTTTATTTGCTTAAAAAAAACCTGTGTGATTTTTCTTTGCATTTTACAAACCTCATCATTTTGTAATCCTAAATGAACTGTTAAAAGAACTATTTATTATAACCCTATTATATGGATATATTTTGACAAAGAATGCGCATGAGCTTGATGGTGCATCAAAGCAAAAAAAACCCAAAATGGCTTTGACTTTAAGGAAAAGACTTGAACCACTGTCAAGATCAAAGTATATTTCATGTACTGGAGTGCTGATCCAGCAAAGCATGTAAGAAAGAATTTCAGACACAGTGAGCTTTGGTGGCAGTCACTGAACATGATTGCATTTACTGCTGAGATTCTTGCTTCTCAAGAATCTCGACAAAACAACCCACAACAAAGCCATCAAAAATATTGTAATCTTTCTCTGTTTTCACATCCTTGCACAGCATTTCTTACACAGTTTGCATTATTCATAATGAATTGCTTTAATCAGAAGGATTTAAAGTTTTAAAAGTTCCTGCATCTGCAGATCTGTTTCTCTTCGTAAACGTGCTTAGGTGATGGGAAACAGCTCGTATACTTTTCCATGTCCTAGTAATCTTTTAATCAAATAGAAATGCTTTATGCAATAAAGCTTACTCACTGCTCTTCCTGCTTCTCCATCACCAAGAGTCTTAGAATATGCATGCTGACAGCAAATAGATGAAAGCAGTACTTTTTTTTCTTAATGGAAAATGCCTGGTAAGACACTCTGATTCCCTACATCTCTCTTTGTTTTGCAGGCAGACCAGTGAGGGTTTTCAGCCAGACAAATGTTTTAGGGCAATAGTGCTTTATGTTTTCGTAACACCCTTCTTCTAAGGGTCTAAAATGCTTTACAGCACTAATAAATTAAACCTTACAACATCCTATGTGGTAGGTAACTATTATACACATTTTATGGGCCCCAGACTTCGTGAAATAAGCTGCATTCAACATGCCAGCACACTATGAGCAGTCATTGGGGGTTTCATCCCAGAATCATCATGTGAATGCTGTCTACAATGGAGTCTATAAAAGAGGAACCTACAAGGCAAAGCATTAGGACTTTTAGGAGCAGTGTTTGTCTTTGGGCCATGTGCAGAGACCTTTAAAAAAAAATGTTTGTGAGGAAAGCTGTGATTAGAAACCAAGAAAAGTCTTGGTAAAAAAATCAAGGTGAAAAACCCTAAAAAATTATGAAATGAAGGTTCATCAGTCTGGAAAGAAAGGCAGTGTGGAAGAGGGTCTGGGGGAATCAAAGGAAATGTTTTAGAGTGGAGGAGCCACGACCAGATTTTTTTAGTCTGCAATTCAAAATATAAAGGAGTGTCTGGCCTCCCTTCAGCTGAGATAAAAGAAAGTTGTGACTGTTGTTAACAACACTCGTTCCCAACCTGAAACCTAAATAACTATAGGCAGCTATAGTAACTTAGCTTTTAAATCAGCAGGACTGAGCTGAAGTCAGCTCTGTTAAATGAATGGTTAAAAGACTTCAGTGATGTATTTGAGTCTGAAATAGGCACCTGACTGGTGACACCCCACAAGCCCATGCAGGTGTGAACTTCTCTTTTGCTTGTGTCCCTTTGGAGCCTGCAAGGACAATAACCACTTAGGCTGGAGGAAACACTGAATCATGGAAGAAATTGCGACACCAAACATGTAAACCCTCAGGAACAGGAAAACCTAAACTAGTTTTAAAATTAAGTTCAGTCACTGTATGGACAGGCATGTGGGGTGTGATGGTCTAGACTACCAGGGCTCAAAAGACTGATTAAGGAGGGACCCCTCCCAAGATGAATTAACATCATATGATAAACTCAGTGCTTCATGGCATGTTTTTTGTTAAGTTGTTAAAAAAAACCCCTATCATACAGGAATAACCTCATTATTCTGTTAAGATGAAGCAAGAAATACAGGCACCAAGGAATATCTTCTGCTCTGAAATATTCATAAGTTTTTTTGTTTTCTTTTTCTACTGACACAAACAGTCAAAAAGCAGCCTGGAGGAAATGTCCTTCGCTTTTGGAAAATGAGTTGGTAATTTATTCACATAAGGCCATGTAGTCATTTTGAATTAGCACATTGTGGAATCTACTAATAAAATGAAGTCAGTTTACATTTTAAACAACCTTTAATATTTGTAAAAGTAAATATCCCTTAATTTCTCAGCAATTTAGATGTAATGGAAATTGTCAGAAATTTTAATTTCTCCCCGTTTAGCTCACTCACAATGGCTGTCAAACAGTCAAGTGATATGACGTAAAGTACTGCTAATCGTTTCAGCACAAGACAGTACTTCAAAGGTAAGGCAAAGGATGTGCAGACACTAATGAAATTTTATTATCAGAACATAGAATTAGAATTGTGACAAGAGACAATGGTGGCAGTGACATGCAGCTAGAATGTTAAGCTTCTGAAATCTCCAGGCTGAGTCTCGCAGACAAAAATAGCTGGAGCTACAGACTTCTTAATAGTCTTAAATGGAAATTGAATGGGCTCAATTAATCAAATGAACAAAATATAGGAAATTACAAAAAGGGCTCCTTCTATATTTTCAGGCTATTAACCTGCATGGCCATTATGTCCTGTTGTAATGGTGTGCTTTGAAATTCATGTGTTGCTTCTTTGAGAGTACATGTTTTTGTAATTCATAGGAAAGCGTAGAAAGCTCATAAGGCAGCATGGCATGATGATTTTTGTAAGCACGTGCTTTGTCAGGCCCCACAGACAGTGGGTCTTGTTTCACATGATCAAGCCAGTTCTGCCTGTGAAATAGGACTGCATATTTCTGTATATATGAGCATGGCAAGTTTGCTTCAGAGCAGGCAACTGGCCCCTACATACCCAAGGTAAAACAATGAATTTTACTGACCTGAGGGCATCCGTTACTATTTTAGTGTTCACTAAAAGAGTATCTACTTCACAAAAACCTATGAGAATCTGTCAGGTGTTAAAGAAGAAATAGCTTTGATGTTAGTGGGCTCACAAAAAGTATATGTGAAGTAACTCTCACTGTCCTCAGCACATTCTTCTAATTCTCTGAACTGTGGTATGTGCCCTATTGCCTTGTGAGCCTCAGCAGCTGCAAGGGGAAATAAAAAATGCCACATTGAATTTATTAGGTTTATTTCCTTTTGAATGTGAGTTAAACTTGAGTAAGAGTGATCAAAGCCTGGAAAATTCTCTCTCCTTTGGAGGGCACCTGGCCTCTACTATTAGGAACTTTTCTCTGATTCTTGGATTAGTCCCACCTACAATGGCATCAGAGATAAAAAAGTATTTGAGAAAGGTTGGAGACAAAAGATACTCATCATTATATTCTGTAAGCATTTTTTTGGGCCCTTTTAGGGAATGTCTGTTCCCTAGGAGTTCTGTACAAATATAAGAGCTTTATGAAAACTCACACCCAGCATGGATGTGATAGTAAGGAGCTCTGCTGCAACTTGCACAGGACACAACCCAGCAGGAAGTCTGCAGTGTCAGGCACAGGCTTTCCTTCCTCCTCCTGCAGAGTAGCTATTGGCATTGGGGAAGGACACAGAAGTGTTTTGAGTATAGAACTGAGACTGGAAATTGTTACCAAACTCCTCTAGTGCACTGGTGTCCTTAGAGTACAATTTCTAGCTTAATTTGAAATGGGGACAGAAGGTGTATAGTTTTCTTTAGGAGATACTTTTGCACTCTGACAGATCTCTTGGCAAAAAGGGAGGGTTTCCTCTGCATAAGGAAAAGGTCACAAAAATCATGTAGTTTATTAACCCTACCATGTAATTCCAAGGAACTGGCAATAACACTGCTTTCTAAATAAACAGGTAAGGGCCACAGTATATATCACTAAGATGTTGGTTTGGCCTGGTAAGATAGTCCAGAGTCTTTGTCAAGCCTGCCTATACCTGATGCTTTCTGTTCAGAGCTGCTGTATTTTCATTCCAGGGAATGCAGTTGTATCCACTGTCTTGTCTCCTGTTCTCTTTCTATGGTTGCTGCATTTTATCTTTCCCATTTTCTGCTAAACTCTTCCATTTCTTTCTCTCTCTCTTGCATTTTTGTTCTCCGTAGTTTTTATTTGCGTGAAGGGCATCTCCAGAGAGTTCGAAAATAGATAATTCATGTTCCCTCGTGCTATTTCCTGTACCACACTGCCACTCCCCTGCCAGTGTGGAGTGTAAACATGTAAGGATTCCAGCTATGCTGGTACAGATACTTGCCAAGGGCAAACTGTAACCCAGAGTGCTTGATCATTAGCTGAAAGCAAACTGCACATCGTACATGCACATATGTTGTCTGTTTACAGTTTTGATTCCATTGCTAAGTTATGCAAGTCTACCAGTCAGGGAACAAAACCAATAACACATATGTTTGGTGACTAACCAAAAGTGTGATTTGTCCTCACAATAAGAAATGGAAGGGGGGGAAAAAAAGAGTCAAAAGCTCATATTCCACTTAGCAATGCAGTTTGGAACAGAGGTGACACATGGTTTGAAAATATTTTCGGTGTTGTGTTAATAGTAAAAGCAGAGCAAATTCTGAATGGGCAATATTCAGCTGTGTTGCTGCAGGGAGAGCAAACACTGCCACATGGCTCATGCAATACAGCCAGTGCTGTGCCTACAGTGAATATTTGCAAACTGCTCAGGAGAATTACCTGGTAAGTAACAGTCCCCACTAAGTTTCAGGTTCTAGTTTCATAGTTCATATGCAGCTGAATGCCTCAGAAAACTGGACATAAAATGAATCCCCGTGGCTTGTTTGTTCAGGAAAGAAGAGGTTCTCTGTTCTCCAGGCCCTGACCCAGAGCTGAAGGTTCTGGACCATAGTGATGTGGCCTCTGTCCCTCAGCTCCAGTGACCTGGGGGTAGCAGCTCTCCCCTTACTAATGAGGATGTTGGAGGATGAATGAGTTGAAGACTGTGGTACACTTATGGGATCAAAAAGATGTTTGAAATGGATGGATCCATAGTGCTGCCTATTGTATCCGTTACCAGCTCCTCCAAGACCTTAAAACCCCCACCAGTGATGCCAGTGAAGCTTTATGTGAATGTAGAGTCTCACCACAAGGGCAAAGGAATAAATATATGACTACCTGGTAGAAAGCTTCTTAGCTTCCTATGGTATTCTTGAACAATAAGCTTCCCTTGATCTGCAAAACCTCTTTCATGTAACATTCACCTGCATCTTGGAAGGGCTGTTAATTAGACAAAAGGGGATTCAAGGAAAATTCACATTAAAAATGTGTTCTTATGGGGAGCAAGGAATTGTCGTCCTGGCAACAGCAAGCATCTGTGTTTCTTTTTCCTTTTTTTTTTTTTTTTTTTTTTTTTTTTTTTTTTTTTTTTTTTTTTT
>NW_020884952.1:509104-620100 GCF_003945725.1 Corapipo altera
TTTTTTTTTCCTTTTTTTTTTTTTTTTTTTTTTTTAAGAGGGACCTTACCTTGTATCTGCTGTATAGGCTTTATCTGTTCCTCTGAGTTAAAAGGGTCAGGTTTGTCCTTCAAGTAGGATTTCATGCAGAACTCTGCAATGGAGGTCTTGATGCTGACTTTTTTTCTCACTGGACTCAAACTGATATAAAAGTGGCTTAGCAGAATCAAATTAATTCTTGAATGAGGTCTATTTTAGACAGCAAATTTTGGTTAAAATGCACTTACTTCATGAAAACAACAGTTCTTAGAAGTGAAAAGCTTTATATGCAGAGGGAAATTATATGGAACTTATTTTTCTTCAAATTAAGGTGACTCTTGGAAGATGAATAGAAAAGCTGCAGAACTAAGTGGCTTATCTTAGTGTATTGGCATTGTGTATTGGATTGGGATAAACTATCAATTATTAATCCAGATCTTTCCTAATAGAGTTGAAAAGGCAAGCACAATATTTTGGTAAGGGGAAAAACCTTGAGATTGTCATAAACCCCCTCTCTTCACCTTTAATACAACCTCTTGGTTTTTAATTACTCCTGTAAAGTGGAGCAATCACAGGATCCTCCTGTGACATTTTCAAGTTTTCTGTCTGCTCCACTTACGAGAAACAAATGGGTCTGCTCAGCTCCATCTAGATTGAGTTTTTCATGAAGTCATTACTTCTGTCACAGGGACTATTTTCAAATTGAAAAATCTGAAACAATAAATGATGGTGAAGCAGTTAATAACTGTTAAGAAATCACATTTGGAAAATTGCATTTAAGCAATAACCTTTCTCCCTGTAATTAAATGACAGAAAGGTCCTGGTTTTAATTAAGTCAGCAATTTATAGTTATGAAGCTATACTTCACTATGCAGATTAGAAGATGATAGGTCACAGAACACCCTGAGTGCATTTTTAGCAGAGCTGATCTGGTAATTACTCCACTGTTCAGTGGTGACCACAGTGAACCGTATCTCTAGATTAAACAATTTTCTTTTCCCTGCTCCATGATGTATAACCAGGATGAGTAAATGTACCACTAGGACTGCATCGAACATCTTTAAATTAAAATGGATTTTAAATGAGGGGGCATGAGTGAAGAAAGTAATGTTTGGAGAACAGCGGTAAAAATGAATGGGCCACTAGGCAAGTCTTGCAAGCAGAGAATATATCATTGTTTTACAGGGCTTTCTATCTTGTGCCTGAATGTTTGGTGCAGATTTATGAGGAAGTAAAATGCTAATGTTAGTGTATTTATAAACATATGATGGGGGTTTCATCTATAATTTATTCCCAAGCCCTGCATTATGCAGCCTATGAAAGAAAATGAAATGCTGTGTTGGACAGCAAAAGGGTTCATTAATACAGCTTTCACATTTTATTTAACTAACCCCTAGCTCATATTACACATTGATTATTACATTGTGAGATGTTTTTGAACGCTTATTGTGTTCTGTTCCTCAGGCCTTTTGCGAGCTACTTCGGTAGGATTTCAGCAGCATTCAACTGTCTTATTTCAACTAGCACTAAGTATATTCACTTGGCCTTCAGGCATATGAACAATGTATGTATATTTATGGATTTTATTTTTTTTCCTGAAAGAGTTGGAGGAACAGAGGTAGAGTTCAGTATTACAGTTTATTAATAAAATGTGTTATTTTAGTAAGATATTGATCAAATAACCTGTGCTCAAGTTGCACAGCAGAATCAATCCTAATCAAATGTAGCCACAGTGTGAGCTTTGCTGAACCAGAGTCTGTAAATAAGGAATATTCAAATAGCACTTTAGTTCAGAGTTACTACTTCCTTTTACTGGTAAACAAACTAATGCATTGACCAGAATAACTTCTTTAATGGGTCAAATTAGCTATGAGTGTAAATTGCCAGCACTATGTGGAAATCTGTTGAGATTTGCCAATACAGACTGGAATTTACCTACAGAGCTCAATTTTTCCATATATTACAACTGAGTGCATGTTGAAGAGGAGGGGTGGCAAGCGTGGAAAGGGATGAAAAGCCAGTTACAAGATGATATTTATGAGAGCAGACATCAGTAACTATTGACATTAAGCGAAGACAGCAGATGATGGTTTTCAAGTTTACTGATACAAATACTTGCTTACAATTTCTTTTTACTCTGTTTGCTGGGTGATTGTTTTATTTTTATTCTCAGGTTCTTGCAAACCTTATTCTGATTCTCTCTGACTTAAACGAAAGGGGCTCCAGCCAGCAGTAGGCAATGGCAAGATTATTTCAAGGTTGGATCTGTCTAAACAGTGCAAAGAAAAGAAAGGCAAAAGTAGCATCTCTCAAGCCACAGCTACTGGTGCTGTTCTTCCAGGTTTTAGGATGTTGTTTTTGTGGGGGGTGTTTTGGGGGGGAGGGTGTTTGATAAGCCTGAAAAGGCCTCATAGAATCAGATGTCTTAGGAAGTTTCTTCTTTTAAAAGATGATAAATATCCACTGTAGATATTCTGAAATGTTGAGAGAACAGGAAAAGAATGAAAATACTTATTTCACGTGCTTTCTTTCCTTTTTTTATTTTTTTTCCTATTGAAAAGATTGACAATTAAGCTAATTGATGACAGAGCTTTGTATTTTCCCCACCACACACACATGCACGTATTCCCCTCCACCATGTTTATTCTACACGGAAAGAAACAAGCTTAGCACCTCTTTTGTATGTGTAACTGTATGTAACTTTATTCTGAGGCATCCATATGTTTTCAGTGAAGTTTAGAGATGATGATTCTTGGGTTGGTTTAAATGTGGGAGCAGAACAAGGGGACAGCTCTTTGGCTGCACAGTAAACAATGGGAATTTAGCCCAAATTACTGGCCATCTAGTGTAAAGGATCCATTTTGTACACTCTACAAAGTCCTGGGGAAGGTGGGTAAGCAGACTCAAAGGTCAAGCAAAGTAAGCAACAGTTAGTTAGCAACCTATACCTTAGATTCAATAACCTTGACATATTCTCACACCACTGAGCTGTGAACTCTTTGCAGAAGTCCCCAGTGTATCAGGGTAAGGACATCTTTCCTGACTACAGTTGGCTTGTCTTACTTCTCTTGTCATCCTTCTCTCTTTCCGTTTTGTTCAGTATTTTTATGTTACTTCTTTTCTTTTTTTTTTTTTCTCCTTACCTCTACTGCTGTTTACAATCCTCAGTGGGTACCGCAGCATATCAGGGTGAAGGTATTTCAGAAAGCTACTGTGTTGAAGGAATCCAGTGCTGCAAATCAAATTTTAGGTATTTTTAAAGATCTTCCTTAGCAATGTATGACATTTGGAGTTCAAAGGGTAGGGATGCAGGGCTGCCAAGCCCTAATCCCTGAAGATGTAGCACAAATAGCATTTGGGGGCCCAAATGCCTTCTGCATAACACTGGGGACAGTCAGTATAACCAAAAATCCACACACATGCAAACTCCAGGATCTACAGTCTCTTAGAGCTCTGTGAATCCTGAAGCACAGACATGATCATCTATTCTTTTCTAGCAATTACTGTCTGTCACAACAACCTCTTGTTATCAACAGAGCAACTTAGCAGCTGACTGGAAGTTGTTAAAGGTGAATGGAAATAGGTGAGACCTTAGCTGGCTTCCACAGAAACTGTTGAGTTTCTCAACTCCTGTTAGGACAATTAGCTAAATCAGGATCTGTTTTATTGCTTCTGAAGAGCATGAATTTACCATTTCCCTTTCTTCTGAAACAGCTGGAATGACTTATATGGAGGTAACAATTTGCTTTCATTCCCTGCAGAGTCTGAGGAAGTTCATGGGAAAATTCCCTGTAGACAAGGCCATCAAAATGGCTGTCATGAAGCGTGGAGACGAAAAATAAACTGATGACAGAAGAATTATGCATAGGATTTATCCTTCAGTGATCATGTACACCTGCCTTATAAGGACAACCAGGGGAAGTCTCCCTTCAAGACAGCCCATTCTTACTATGTTACATCCAGAAAAGAGTCACACAATTAAGGTGGGCAGGAAAGAATTTGAATTATGGAGGGGTACATGCTTCCTGATGTGTTTGACAGCAGAAATCAGACAGGGAAAGCTGATGAATTCTTATACTTCTCAGGGGAAAAAGTGAGTTTGAATCAATGTGACAAAAAATTGTCAAGCGATACTAGCATGCTTCGGAAAAAGCAGTAAAATCCTTCCCATCTCGCTTTTACTACAGAGTTCTTGAAGAACACCTTTTCAAGTTTTTAGTTATGGTAGCTTTGCAGAGAAGTCCACTGGAAAATGCTGGAGTAAAGTACTTTTACCATGCTGTGAATCAGAGTATTAATCTTCACTCTCAGCTCTTCACCTACGGGCAAGGATGGTGATACTTATACTGACTTTCCAGCAATCCCTGCAGCTGCTCAGTTTCTGATCTTGAGTTCTGCATTAATGTTGAAACAATTGCACTGATCAGTTTTAATTACTCCATTGGCTCACTGTGGTGTTAAGAAGCAGCACATTGCACAGATTAACGTCATGGGTATTAGCACTTACTCATTTCCTCCTTTTGCCAATGACTCTCATTAATGACACAGAGGTTACATATTTATTATTTCAGTTATGAAAGCCCTTATGGGAGGTGCTGTACAAACAGAACAAAAAGCAGTCCCTACCCCAGGGCGCTCTCAATCCAAAATAAGCTCAATACAAAATTACAGATGATGGATTCATCCGGGAAGTAGTTTTGTGGTTTTCAGAGGACTGAAAACTCGTGAGTGGTGAAAAATACCTGAAGACAGAACTTTTTGGAGAGTGGGAGGTGTGAAATGGGGCTGCTGCTCAGGTGAAGACATGCAGGAGAAGTGTGCAGCTTGACAGTTGCAGGAACATCAAACACGAAAGTTGCAGCAGCCGTGACTGTGCATAAGGAGTAAATTCATGAGCTGGAACAGAGAAGGAAAGTTGTTATTAGCTAATAACCTTTCCCTGTGTGTATCACGGGCTAATATGTACTACTTGTCTCCATATTTAAAAACTGTTGGGAGCTCTGAAGCCTTATGGCATTTTATTTCAGGGATTACAGTGTCATCAAGATGGACATTTTGTTAAAACTTAGGGAAGTCACTGTTAATGAGTTTTTGGGTTTGAAAGTAAAACATGAAAAAGCTGGAGTCTGCATAACCTAGATTATGCATTGGGGCTACATTATGCCTAAAAAATGTGAAGCTCAGCTTTAAAAAGCAGGTATTCACTCAACTTTCTTCAGGCCAGTGTGTTTTGGGCAGTAAATTAGAATAGCTTTGCAGAATCCTCATCAGATGCTGTGGGTCAAAATGCAAAGGCACAAACATCAGGTCCCTGTCCACCCCATTCTGTTATTTACAGTACATAGTGCTGTCAGCCTGGACTGATAAGTTTGCACAGTGAAGCATTGGATTTCTACCCCTTAATTTTGATGGGAAAAACATGAGGTTTGTCAAGTTGGACCTCCCAGAATTTTAATTTTTTTTCTGTCAAAGACAGCCTAATCAGTTTCCCTCGTGACTACATGAGTGTTCAGTCTTCTGGCTTTTACAGGAGGATCCTCAGACCCATATTTTTTGGTGTCTGCTTTATAGCTGGAGAGCTGACAGTCTGTATTAAAACGTTGTGTGTTTTCATGAGCAGCCTGACAGTGCTGCCAAGAGATCCCTTAAAATCCTCTCTGAATTTTAAAATCTCTTTGGAGTATTTTACTGATTTTTCTGCTATTGCATTTGACTCTGCTTAAAGAAGCCATGACACAATGCACTTTACTCATGTGCTACTGAAAATTGCCAAAACAAGTCACTTAAACACCAAACCCCATCCATTATTCTATTTTTAACTGTGTTCGTTTGAACAAACAGCAGATAACAACATCACACTGATATTATAAATAATAATATCAGTGAGATAGTACGTAAAAATTTTAGGAACAGTCCATTAATGAGAAATGACTCCTCCTTGTTCATCCAGAGGGGTCTCTGCCAACCTTGTTCCAAGGGCAGTCAGAAGTCTTGTGTTGTGTAAGTGGTCTCTGTTACATTCTGCTCCCTGTATGAGCTGCAGGCTTCACAGCAGGATACTTTATCTTTGATTGCATCATTCATGTCTGGCAAGAACAGGACATCTCAAATGTTGTTTTTACACTTTTCAACACCCAAATGGGAACTGCAGATTATGTTTGCTATGTCTCACCTCAGGTGTGGTACTAGAACACAGTTATCTCTGTGCAGCATCCCATTCTTAGTCGCAGTTTTGCCTGGTTTAGGGGGGAAGTTGCACAGCCTTTTTTGTTAATGGGTACCCATTTAAAATCTCATCTAAGATATAAAATGGCAGCATGTATTGTTAACTGAGCTTTTTTTAATTTTGCCTTTTAGAAGCATACAGCAGGGTAAGTTTACTTCTTTCTGTACTGTGAGTGGATAAAGAAGCTATTTAAAGCATTTCTTCTGCCTGATGTGAGTAAAGACTGAGTGTTAAATCCATTATATAAGGGATTATATTCACCTTTCTTTGTCCCAGCACCTTGCTGTGTCTCCCCATCAACTCACTGGGACCTGGTGAAGGTCACAATCTGTGCCTGAGTCACCTATTGAAAAGTAAGCATAGTAGCACACTGGAGGTGTAGCAAGGGTGATAGCAATTGGCATTGGTGTGTTAGAGAGGTTTTAAATGTTAAGGGAAAGGGTGCCATGGCAATAGCTGAGGAAGTGACTTGGGGGTGGTGTTTTCGTACGGTGTCATCAGGAGTGGTTTGCCTGAAGTCTACAGAGTGAAAAATGTACTCTGTAATGTTTCTGGCAGTAATTTGCAGCCGTTTCTGGTACAAATGGACACAGCTCTGTTCTATTTATGGAAGGTTCCTGTAATGTGTGCAGGCTTCCCACTGACTTCAGTGAAGCTGTGCCCACTTACAAGGCTTGTGAACCTGGCCCGTGAACTCTGCCAGTCACTTATAAGGTCTGAGACAAAAAGCCAGCCTGAAAGCTGTCAATATTTATGTAATTCTGCCTGAAGATTGCTATCTTGGGGTGAGCCCAGCAAGGAAGAGAAATTTTGTGTGCTCAGACCAAAACTAGTAACATTTAAGTACTTAATTTTTTTCCCTGGAAGATTTGTCCATTAACTTTAATGAAGCTTTTTCTGGGCTTACAAATCTGAAGAGAGCTATTAAACAAAAGGGAGAGAGTTTGCTTGCCAGGCATTTTCTCTGCTCCCTTGGTTCTGTTTCTTTATAGCCAGAGAAACACTTCCAGCAATATATCTTTAAAGCAATCCTAACACTTAGTGACCAGTTAAGTAAATCCCACTTGTTAAATTCTTGTGGCTGCATTATGCTGGGAGCCTTACTCTGAGGGCCCTGTTCTGTCACTGCTTGTTTTTTCCACATTAAATGAAGTGACTTGGATGGGATACACAGATTGGTGATGAAGGAGAAATCCTCTTCTGCCACTGAAAGGTGGCACGGTGCAGCACTAGAGCTGTTATTTTCCTCTTCTGTAAAAGGTAAGCCAAGAAACTGGTTTGCTTTCCTAGACCTCAGGCTAACAGGACAAAACCTGGATGCAAGACAGTAGCCAGAAGCAAGCAAGTAGAAGGGCTTCTTTACTTATGGCTCCCGCTCCTGAAGCAGGAGTGAAAGAATACATGTGGGACTTGCCATCTTAGGTCTCTTTGCTTTGTTCTTGGACCAGTGGAATTAGAAAACTAAATGGCAGTGAGCCAGTCTTGGTGCAGTGTCTCACCTTCACAACACCTGCAGTGCCCTCTTCCCCTCACAGTGTTGGCCATAAGTGTCCCAAAAAATCTTACAGGTTCCCATTTGGAATTCCAGGGCTTCCTTGGGACAAAAAGCTGCAGCTGCTGATGTCTTTCTCCCAGACCAAAGAGACAAATGACGCCTACGTCCATCTGCCTGCCTTCCCTGCAGGGTGTGTGTCTCTCCTGTAGCCCTTGCACTTACCAGCCCCTGACTCCCTTCACAAGCACCAAGGTACCACATTTATCTTTTGCTCTTTGGTGGGATTGAGGCCCAAACATTCCGGATGGGCTCCAGTTTAAGAGGAGCAGCTTATCTGTACATGTACCATTGCTGTTGTAATCTTGCAAATAAAAAAAAAAGTCCAAGGTTTCTTTGTGTGCTGTATCTCTTATTTCAATTACAAAATACCACTCAGAAGTCATAGCTCAGGAGTTCTGGCCTAATTTCTCTTACAAATTGCTTACATGGATTTCTCTTGCTTGAAAATTAATTGACCATACAATAAACTATTTTCCCTTGAGCAGGGACTATTCTGTTTCCTATGACGTTACAGTAAGCTGTCTTTGGGCCAAATATTTAAAGGTATTTAGGTGCTTAAAGATGCAGGTAATGTGAATTTTCCGAAATACCTAGCTGCCTAATACACAGTGATTTCAGTGGGAGTTGCCATCAAAGAGCTTCTAAAAATCCCACTGTGCACCCATCTGCTCCTTTAAGCACCTGAATTCCTTTAAAAAACAGGTCCTTCCCTCCATCATTGGAGACAAATTTTATTTTTCATAATGTAGACAGAGCTTCTTAATACAGTTTCTTGGATATTGCCTGCCACCTTTAGCTTGTTTTCATTGTTTTGATTATGATGTCAAATCTAGTTGATGATCATGTTTATGCAGTTCCAAGCAGAGCGTGGGCACACAGCATCTATCCTTTATGACATGAACTTGGCACAGCAGCTAATGTTAATAAATCAGGGCTAAGAGGTTTGTAGGCAAGCAAACTGTCAGGAAGTTACTACAACTTTTGCAGTATATTAAATGACCTGTGTTTTGTTCTAACTTTTTAAACCCTCTTTGAAAACCAGTACTCTGTTTCTCATTAGTTGGTCTTTGATCCAGTGAAAATATCAGTCCCTTGAGTTAATATTTCATCTGACTATGAGGCCATGTAATTTGCTACGACACTAAGTCAATAGGTCTCTGCTGGCTTACCCCAGCAGGACTTGTATGTGTAGGCAAAAAATTCTCTGCAAAACATGAATAATGTGGGTCTAATCAAGAATTTATTTCTTTGGTTAACCAAAGGAAAAAAGTGGAGTGTGAACATCAGTCCATCTAAGTACAGAAGGAGCTTGAGGGAAAGAAAACATTTCACTTTATATCAATTCACATTCTCAATTTAATACATAAGGAGGAGTGTCAGGACATGTACATCTTGCAGAGCTACAGAAATAGCAGTAGATTGATCTATCATTATTTACCAGCTTAGCCATCCTGTTCATGTGCTTTCTATTACAATGTACTTGGAAAGCTCAGACAGTTCTTCTGCATTAACCTCCACCTTCTGTCCTCATCCTTCCCTCTGGCCGCCCCGCGCTGCATTCTGAAATTTTAATTTCATTGCACAAGGTGCTATAGAATGAAAATAAACATTTGTCTGTGGAGAGTTTGCTGAGTCTGGAATATTCAGTGTGGCTGAAGCTAATTTAAAAACAAGCAACTAAAATTGTGCTTTTACTTTTTAAGGCTTTTCCAGCAATATTTCATTCTGTGGTCTCTAAAGGAGCGAAGCATTTACGAATATGCATTAATCCTCACTGGGAATTGATCCAGAGCTTGTTTTAAGCATATGCTTAAGTGGTTTGTTGAACTGGGGCCATGGCTGCCCAGACCCATCTCTGGATGAGATTTAATTGAGCAATGAGTACATTTGAATTCATTTACTTGTACTTGTGGGGTTTGATTGAGATATATATAAAAAAAATTATATAAATATATATTTATGAGATTTATAAGGATTTGTGCACATCTGATGTTTGAATTCATTGTATGAGAAAGGGTCAGATCTCTGCTATGACTCTGCAATAAAAGAAGTCATCTTTAGTGCAATACTTGCCTGATACTGTGTCTAAAGGACAAGTAAATATTCTGTAATGTTTTCACTATGCTGAAAATAGATCTTTATTGTCTGATTTTTGGTCCTTGCTTGGTTTTGGCTTGGAGTTTTTTTAATTTATTTATTTTATGGCTTCCATTCCTGTTTTGGATATATGGTGAGGAAGAGCCCTATTGTAGAGGAGCCTCCTGCTCTGGTTGATGTGTGAGCACATCACTGACCCACTGTAGCTCATTCATGAGTTTTCAGCTCTGACAGGTTGAATGCCCAGAGTGGTCACTGATTAGACTGCCACTCCTAATATTCTCATCCCTGCAGTTATCAAGCAGGAAAATAGTGACAAGTAAATCCAAGCAGTGTGGGAAATGCAGAGCCTGAGAAACCATGGACTTGTTGCATCTTATGGCACTTACTGAGCCTGCAGTGGCATTCAGTGTGATAGCACAGTACTCTGGATCAGAAAAGGAATACAGAACTCGGCAAATAGAAGGCAAATTGCGCGTCACACTCGTGACTTCTACGTTGCTGCACGATGCCTTAGGGGGAGGAGAAGGATTTCAGAGTCCTGGGTGATTCCTTTGAGCTTGGTTGTTTTGTGTTCAGCTGCACTGCTGAAGAGATCTGACCTTGAAATTTCAGGGCCACCTCCTGAACTCCAAAATCTCTATTCATCAAGACAAAATTCTTAATAAAGTCACTGGGAATTTTCCTCTGACTTAAGGATATCAGAATTTCATGGTCCTTATATTTATCACCAAAAATGGGGATTTCAGTCCTCATTTTATTTTCCCAGGTTTTATGGTAGAGGAAATCAGCTTCTTACTGTTTTAGCACATTTTCTGACTGACATGTTGTAAATTGAGATTTTTTTCATTTCATTTGGGCAAGTTTCTTTTTGCACGTGTTTTTCTTTCCCAACATTTGTGCAGGTCTAGATTCCGCTCCTGCCATTGTCATGCCTTCTTGAGGAGTATCCAGGGAACATTTTACACTCCCAGACTCCATAAATTCCCTGGGCTGATAGCAGAGGCTGAGATGTATGCACTTGACTGAGACATTCACCGGGGATTTGCTGAGGCCAAAATTAAATCAGGTAAAGCTCTAAGCTGAATCTGGGTCTCCTGGGTCTCAGGTGAATGCAGTAATGTGTTTATTCTCTACAGCTTTTTCTTACAAAAAGTTAAAGTTCTGAAAAATATTTCTCTGACCTTCTTCCTACCCAAAAAAAAAAAAAAAAAAAAGAGGCAGGCTTCCATGAATCAGTATTTTCCAGTGAATTTTTTTTTTGTCAGAATACTCCTGCTTGGTTGTAATTGTTTTATTAAAAGCACCTTTGCTTTGGCTTGTGTCTAAAAATATAAATTCTGCTTAGAAGATGAGAAGTGCCATGTACAAACAACCAACAGGGAACATGCTTCTGAAGTTACACATATCTGAACTAAGTGATCCAATAAATGTGTTAACGAGCAGAAATAGGAAAATAAACTGCATTAGTAGCTCAGATGGGTAAATGTAAGTTTCCTGGCTATGGTGAACGCTTCCCTGTACCTCTTTTCTGTCTTTTTACTCTCCCCAGTGCAGTGTTTTTCAACTCTGTGGCACAGTCCTGAAGTGTGGCTCTAGCCAGAGTGAGTCCATTCTCTGTTCTGGGGGTATATGTTTCTCTGCAGCCACGAGCAAGGCTGTGCACAGCTGCCCTGAGAGATGCTGTGTAGCTGTGTGCACTCCTGTGCTTCCCCATCATGTCACAGGGAGTTTTAAAGCCACCTTGGTCCATGCTAATGGTGGACAGAGAGCAACTCTGTGTGTTTTACCACACACAGGGAAATGAGCAGTCCTCCGTACTCCTTTGAAAGCAGCAATATTTTAAACTCCAGAGCTGGTCAAATCTGTGAATGTTTTTGGCTTGAAAGTTGAGGGCCGGTGTCCAGGCCTCCATGTTTGATTCCTATACAGATTAAGAGTTTGGTGTGTGGCTCTTCATGTGTGTATGTGAACCCCACCTCTAGCACCAATTAGTACCCAGGCTTGGTGAGAGGAGAAAACAGAAAAAAACTAATATTTGGTCTGAAGACATTCTGATATGAGTTAATCCTTAACCACATCTTTCCTCTGTCGTAACAAGAAATATTCCATTGTTTTGGGGCAGGATGTTGAAGTATTAGATACATGGAGAATTCCCCATATTTAAATTAACCTCTTGGTTCTCATAATAAAGTCAGTCTGAAAAATTCTCACAGCTGTACCCCCAGGTTATGTGATATGCCCATCCTGCCTCTTTTGCTCCTTATAGCTCATCAACCCTCCAGCTCTCCTAGAGTTCTCATTCCTTCAGTCCCCCTACAAAGGGAAAGAAGGTGAAGCCAGCAACCAGGGTGGAAATCCTCAACTCAAGCAGTCAAAAAGAGACAAGACAGGGTCACAAATGTACTGCTTGTAACAACCTTTTTCTTTTTAAACTTACTCAGCTGTATAGAGAGACATGAGGAAAAAAACAAGCATGGCTTTTGTTGATTTTGAGACCGTATGTTATGCTATCCTTAGAAGGGAGACTGCATAGTAAAATTTTGGGGGAGGTTAGTGCAAAAGAATTAAATTAGAAATGGGAATAATAATGGCATAGAATGTGATGCTGGTTTGTCTTCTACCTTCAGCTATTGCACCGAGAAGGGAGGGAGTCCTGTCTGCACGTGCCTCTTGCCCAGAGTGTCAGAGAATTTGGACCCAGGTGTCTGAGTTCTGCCACAAAAGCTCTGCTGTGCACGAGGAACATTTCAGGATACTGCTGCAAGCGTGAGTGCACCCATAATTCTGTTTTTGAAGACAAATCATTTCAAGTAGAGTGCATAGAGCTCATGACACAAGCACATCTGGATTTCAGTTGTTGATCTGAAATATTCACAGTCCAATATGGCAACAGCAGATGTTGGATTGACAGTCATAGTAAATGTGAATGATCACATCAGAAATCCCATATGTAGCTTAGCTGAGAGCAACAAAGCCTACCTGCCCACCCTTGTTTGTGCTCTGGGGTTAAAAATATTTGCTTGCACACCTAATGTTAGTCATCGCTCTTTTTTTAGGTATAGAAGATTATTATAACCCTTAAAAAGGTTTAGATGCAAGCTGTGGTAGGAATTGAACTGACTCCCTTAATCAAAAATATTTGGTTTGAAATGAAACAGAAAAAAAACCCCTTTTTAAAATGTTTAATGTTATTGTATTTTGTGCACAGTAAGCACTGCTGCAGAGGTCAATGGCATCAAAATTAGTGGGTTGATCATTAAGAGACATCAAGCACCCTGTGCCTTCTGCTGAGGTACGTAGAGGCTGCAGAACTTCTGAAACCTTTGAGGAAGAGCAGCTGAGGCAAGAAAAGCATAGCTAAACACATGAGTCAAGGAGTCCATATAAAGGGCATCTGATTTTTCAGAAGCTTTTAATTTCCACGGGATTCTCACTTTGAATGTGAGTTTTGCTGGTGTGAAAACTGCATGCATGTCATTCTTAATGTATTAACTTAGGAGTGTATCCACAAACTGGAGGATGTCGAAAAATACTTTGGATTATCAGAGTACTAATGTCACTGTCTTCCACGGCAAAATACTTCCATACACAACAGCTGAGACCAGAATTTTGCAGAAGAGAAGCCCAGGCCATGTCCCCTTTTCTCTCCCCTGCCCTCCCCCCACAGCCTCTTTGATTCCTGAACATTCAGATCCAGAGGACCATGTTCTGTTCTTGATCCCAGTCCTTGGTACAATGGTGCTGTGAAGGTGTTACAACTCCCCAGCAGTCTGAGGGCTCCAAACCAAGGTAACAGTTTAGGCAGTGTGCAATTTTGGAAGGAGGTGATAAGTCCTTGGTTGGAGTTCCCATCTTTGCAGCTCACTGAGCTACGAGTTCATGGTTTGCCCAGGCAATTCCACAACTGGGAGACTGAATTGCCCACACAAGTGGGCATAAAACTGCTGGTCTCAGGACTGTCCATATCTTGCATTTGGTAGCAAGGTACACCCTTCAGGGTGCACCAATGAGGTGCCTTGCAGAATGTTTATGATGTTCTAATAGAACCATTTACTGAGAAGAGCTATTTATGTTAATCTGCAGCATTCATTATTGCATCAGAAACCATATGTTGTTACAGGAGCTTTCCCAACATTTGCTTTCATGAGGATTTTAATGCAGAATCTGTTATTAGGAGGGAATTGAAGAAAGGGATTTCAGGATGAGTGAAAGGTGGTGGGTAAGAGGTTAAATAATTAAGGAAACAATTATGCACAGGCTGAAGATAGAACAGTCCTCCCAAGGTGTGGAAGAGATTCAAGACAAAGTTGAAGACAAGGTGAAACCAGTAAAAACTGTGTTGGCCACAGTGTTTTAAACCAGGTGAAACAACAAAAAGAAAAGTTTGGAGAAAAATGAGAAATTTCTGAGGAAGAGCTGGAGTGAGAGGTAGGAACAATTCAAGTACATTAGGAAAAATGTACTGGAGAACATGGATAGAAGGGAACGTGTATGGTTTTTATGTTATAAAAAGCACATCCTAAATTGAGCTATCTCAGACTTTAAAGTGAATCAGATTTTAGGTTAATTTCCTTTCCTAGAAGAGGATTTTATTTCTGAATAGGCAAACCTTTAAAATCGTAAAGAAGAAAAAGCAAGTACTTTCCTTGGAAGGATGGATGAAACATAAATCTTAAGCAGAACTATAAACTGTTCAGACAAGGCATTTTTGTTGGATTATGTAGCTCATATCAGATAGCAATAAATCAATCCTTCAAAGACAAAAGACTATAGAAAGAAGAATAAACCAAAGACTCTCCAAATAACAAAGGCCAGATACACAAAAGTAACTAAGGAGCTGAAGAGGCAAATAGATGCCTGGCAGGATTTTAAATGGGATCATTCAACACAGACACTCATCACCTGCTAGTGATTATTGGTGTCTTCAGGCTCCTTCAGGCCCAGACACTTCCTTGACTAAGGTTAAAATTCCCATCAGCATCAGGGAAACTAACTCATAGCCTTAAAATCTGCATGGTTGGTGTATCTTCCCTAAATAAATGGAATTTACTAGTGGATGGCTTTGAGCATTGTGAACATTGACAGTACACATCTTACTACAGTTCTGTCTTTAATCACTGGGGTCATCCCCCTGAGATGTGAAGTTCTGCACATATTTATTTACCTTGCTTGCTATTCTAGGTCTGACTACCTGGAATAATAGATTGTGGAGAAAAACTGTGGCTTATTGGGTATGATGACAGAATTCTAGCAGTGGGTACCAGCCACTAATGTCAGTTAATACTCACTTGCTCTCACCCTTTGGAAATTAATTTTCTGTACTGCAAATTCCTACATTTTGGGCAAAAAAGGCCCCATTCCAGTGCTGCAAATAGCAAAAACCATATCATACTCTTATCCTGTACCCTGCTGTCCCAGTACCTTATTGTTCAGATCATCCAGACCTTTTACAGCATGCTCTGGCATGTTCCTAACCTGTACACCTTGGCCTTCTCCCCGTGAAAATCAAAGAATAAGAGAAGATTAAGTCTTGGGGCTCATCTTGACATGCAGGCAGAACAGTCATAGCAGCTTGGAAGTATTTCCAGATCCCATGGCTAGAAGTACTGGGGACAGGTCTTTTTAGCTGAGCTTTACTATGCTGATAGTTATGTTTTCATCCAGGATCAAATTTGGCTGGTTTGTTTGTTGATATTAAATTAAAGGGTGACTCGAGTCTTAAACTCTTGAGGGTGTGTGCAGGATATAGAAATGGATTCCTGTCCTACCTAAATCAGAAGAAATAAATATAATGTAGATAATAAGAGGAGGGGGAAAAAAAAAAGAAGTTGTTGTACATCTGTTTTAAAAAGCCAAGCAAACAAATATTGAGGGCACAAGATCTTAGTGTGACAGAATTACTTGAACATGCCAGACATGGTGAATAAAAGGCAAACAGGCAATGTTACTGCTGGAAAAAGCAGAGATGTGAAAAATGCAGGAAAATTTGCAAGTCTTTATTTGCCAGTAGTCTGACAACAGATGATGATGACATATCTGTGAACATATGTTATGAAAAAAAAGACTACTATCACAAGCTATGCAGCGATAGGGTCTTTGAATATTTTTAGCTCCAATTCTGGTTCTAGTTGGCCTGTGTATCATCTTGAGTTTGAAAGTGGAGGTTAGTTCAGTCTCCCCATGGAATATTGCTCTACAGAATACTTTAAGTGAATTTATTCAGAAGGGAGCCCTGGCATTTGAATACAATATCATTATGATTGCAATCCAAGCCTATACAGTTTTAGGTTTGCTTCATCAAAGATTAATATTCTGTTTCTCAGATTTTGCACACTTACAGAGTTCAGCTGGAAAAAAAAATTCAGAGTGCACCTCTTACAAGTTAAGTGGTACTTTTGTGTTCTTTCAAGTCCTGCTCCCCTTTGGCACCAGAGAAGTGCTTTTTTCATTCCATATCTTAGGATGTGCAATACCTAAAACAGGGCAGCACGGAACACCATAAAAATAAGTCTTCCTGCTTCAAAATAAAAAATACTTCCTGTTCGAAATACATTTATCTGTTTAAAAAAGAAAAATATGCTTTTTCAAAAGGTTGTCTATACATTAATCCTGCCCAAGGGCACATTTGATGTGTGCTTTCACTATTTACGTGGCTTTCATAGACAACTTCTTACTTTGGTATCAACTAAAAAATGAATTTTTTTACTAATCAGGCAAGAGTAGACAGTGCAGCAGGAATCTGTCCACTTGCTATTCATGATAATTTTTTCTTAAAGAAAGCACCTTGCTGATGCATTCCTTTCCACACATCTCCCAGAGCACAATTATGTATTTTTGGTCTCACTGTTTACTCTTTGCTCTTACTGCTCGTAGGATCCCATCTTTCCCCCTCTTCTTCTTTAATTGCACCCCCTTAGTAGGGGTGGGGGAAAAAAAGAAAAGGTAGTGTTTGCAAATGGCAGATCAGTCCATGGGGACTGCTCAGATTTTAAGGGCAGCTGCTGTTCAATGTATCTGGTGTGTCACTTTCTGTTTTGTGCTACTGTTTTATTGCTGCTGTGGGAATGGAGCAAAAATAGCGGCTACTGCAGTTCTGTTGAATAACCATCAACGTGATTCTAGCCGATGTGTCAGTCCCTCACTGGGCAAAAAAATGTCCATATTTGATATCCACTACCCACCCTGACCTGTAAATGAAAATAGCAGCATGCTAAATAACTACAGAAAAGCATGATTAGCTGGAAGACTCAGCTGATGTACATAGATGTGTTTGTGCTGCTATGCATGTGTGGGTGTGAGAATATCCCTACATCTCCGGAAACGCTGGCGTAGGTAAATAATTCATAAGGTGCATGCAGTGTATTTAAATGTTAAATACATTGGCTTTCAAATTCAGTGCAACTATTGAAACCTGCATTTGGCTACAACCATTCGACTGCTGCGTATTTAAAGTGAAACCACTAGCAGTGTGGAAATGCTGAGTAAAAATTGCCCGAGCCCCAATCCTTGACAAACTACCTAAGCTTGCCATTTTATCCCTTTGTGGAGCTCGGATTATCCTCCTCCCATGCATGTTACAATTTGAGTGTAAAGTCTTGACGCTGGAAGTGCTGACTCATGAAATGGCAAGGAAGGAACGTTTCCGTGGCTGCTACAGTGGCCAAAGTGGGGTGGAATTTACCCTGATGTGGCTTCTCCTGCTCTCCTCGCTCCATCACCCCGTGTCCCACGTCCGGCCTCCGTGCCTCTGAAACTGCTGCTGAGAAGGAGCGCGGCGGTGCTAAATACACCTGATAGCTGCTGGTTTGCACAGCCCGGCGTTGAATCCATCCAGATTGTTTTACCTCTTCTTTCTGTTCATCAGTAAAAGTTTATCCCGCGTCAAGCCAGGCTTGTCCCTGAGCCTGACCGGGCTTTTGTTCTCCCCAAGGCGCAGCAGCGCCGAGCCCGCGCTGTCCCTGAACCGGCCGCGTTTCCCCGACAGATGGCACTGCCTTTCTCTCGTACTTAGCCAAAAGTTTAAAAACATTTCGTTAAAAATAGCTGCCCCACATTCTTAATTGGCAATCCTTTTTCTATTTATTGTTAGGCACAAATCAAATGCTGTTTAGCTCTTGGGCGAGCTCAGCGCACAGTACATAAAAGCGTAACGTGAAACACACAGATATTTTCCTATTCTGTTCTGTATCTGCTTGTTATAGCAGAAAATACTGAGCAATTTGTGGTTTGTCACTGATGTCTTCAGAAACTTAGTTATGATAAAATGTTATTTTTTTTCCATTATGAAGATAGAACCTTTTTGTTTAATCTTAAAACTTGCTTTGTAGTCAGACATCCAGGTTTGCACAAAGCCCCTCCTTTTCACATAAATGAAGCCAATATTATTCCAGAATATCTGGAGTTCGGCTACAGCAGTGGAGTGCTTAAGGCATTTGGCCCTTACCCTGGCTTCAAAATCTCCTGTGCTGGCAGGTCTTTCTTGCATGGGGGGATGGAGACACCCGTGCCAGCCCAGCTCTCTGAGCTGTGGTCCTCACAGTGGGGTCCTCATGCCCATTCTGGGGTCGTGAGGGCTTGCACGACCTGTGGAGAGGTCTGGGGCAAGCCCTCTCCACAGGGGCTGGGAGCACTGCAGGAAAACGTGACTCCACCACGCACCTCCTCCGACCCCTCCCGGGTCCCCGGGGTAATTCCCCAGGTAATTTGCTCCAGCTCCTTACCAGGGTCTCCTGATCCCAGCTCGGCTCTTGCAGGGAGCGGACGGATGCGTCACCGGGGGTGAGCCTCCCTCTGCTCTCTCCTCAGCAAGATAATCATTTCTGTGGCCTCTTCTGGGACCCATTTCATTTCTGCAATTCCTTGGGCTATGCTGAGCAGAAAGGCCAAATCACTCCTTTACAAAATGAAATTGTAATGGCCTCCCTTTTTCCTAGCTCAGTCTGCACCTAGTCTTTCTTTTCGTGGGCGAGTTGTTTATGGTGAAGCAGAAGGAACATGTTTTGTTTTGCTTTATTTCTTTGCCTGCTCTTGCACATGGACAGATTGTCGGCCAGCTGCCCACGGTTTTACTCCATCCCACCTCCCCCCACAACGGTCACAGATTCAGTGGAGGTCCCGATCCAGACACGCATTTCGTTTCCTACCGGAGCTCCTCCAGCCCCGTCAATAGCACTGCCCACAAACACGGTTTTGTGTGAGCTCGAAGGCGGTGGCAGTGCTGGCCTTTTAGCACAGATGCATGGGAGAAATTCTTTCTAATATGCATTCACATGTCTCTCTCTCCTGTGACCTTCGTTTGCCATCGCTTTGCCTATTTAGTTAGTTTATTTGGTCCTTCTGAAGTGGTTCCTAATATTCTCATAATATTGGACAAACCTCAATAATTGTATCAAACTCCAATGTTATCAGCTGGATTTTTAAGCCCCTTCTCCTGTTTGCTAACATATTAAACAGCGCTGTACCTAACACAGTTCTCTGAGTCACCTCATTGTCAAAGCAGTTGAAAGCCTTTTCTTCTTCTTCTTTGGTGATTTTTACTTCCCAAGTTGGTTTTGTTCCCTTTGTCATGTTTTGTGATGAGGGCTATCAGCTGTTTTTAGAAAGAGCAGTAGATTAATCAGATATGCTTGTACTTGAGGCAGTTGGTAACATTCTGAGCCTCATTTTCTTTTTAAAAACTCTGCACTATTCTCTTTCTTTTATATAATGACAGTCTGGTTCTTTTCATACTTTATTTTTGTTTTAAGAGTTTTGTTTTCCTGGTGGTAAAGTTTATTAAGCTGAAATTTTCAAGGCTGGCTCAACATGTTTTTTAAAGCTAATACTCACATAGCAGCTTCCAGCTTTCCAGCAGCTGATGGTAATGAGCAAGGATGTAGGGGTTTTTAATTAGTTCCTTCGACACTTCCTTGAAAATATTTGCATGCACACAAGCCAGTTCTGGAGATCTGTTGCTCCTAAATGCAAATGTTGTAGCACTTACTGCCTTGGTAACAGTCTTTAATATTGATTTATTTTCCTTACATGGGAGAATAATGTGCTGAAATGACAGCTTAAAATCCTCTTTTGAATACAGGTGTAAATAAAATATTTGGGATCTTTGAACACATCGTCCTTAAATACTCATTTGTCCCTCTTTCAGTCCTTCTGCTTCTTGGCTATGTGCCTCTGTGTGCATGTAAGAAAGTGTTGCTTTTTTTCACAAGCAAATAGTCAAAAAATATTTTTTTTCCCAGACCTAGTTTCTATCTTGCATTTTTAAAGACAGTAGCACGTGTATTTTTGTTTTGGTTTCACCTGCTGGGGTTTCCTCTGCTTTGAAAGCTAACTGGTAAACAGCTGACCATGTAAACATAATATTTATTTTTCCTTGATTTCTCCTTCCTCTTTGTGTCAAAATATTCATACTCTAGTGAATGTATTATGATTTTGTGGCTTTATGGTTATTAAGGACATCTAGTGTTATTTCTTGTATCATGCCAGTCATGTGATTTCAGCCCCAGGTCCCAGACAAGCTGCAGTGTATCTTTTGTAAGGGCACTCATTCTTACTGAAAAGACATCAGCTTATTATATCCAGTGCTCTCAAGCACTTAATTTTAACCTAATCCTTACTTTACTTTTTAAAAGAACATACGATTTTTTTTTCCAACCTGAATTTGTCTGCCTTCTCTTTCTTAATTACTTACTTCAGTGGTTTTGCTCCCTAATTGCAAGTCCACTGGTGTCAGGGCTTTCCCTTCACAGCACTTCACTGACACTGTGGTGAGTTACCCCTGCCCTTTTCCTGGGGTGGCCTTCTGCTGTATGTTATGCACAGGTAAGGCTTCCACAATTTCAAATTATTTAATGACTCATTCTTGATTCCCTTGCAGTATTCCAGAATCATCATTATTTGAAAATTGGATACCAGAACTGGACATAGCCATGCTGGTCCCATCAGTGATACATACCTGTAATATCATGGTCTCCTGCATAATCATGCAAGTATTGCATTAACCTTAGCCCATAGATTGCATGGGGAATTCATGGTAAATTGATTTTCTGAAGTCCTTTTCAGTGTCACTGCATTTCAGGATATGGTATTCTGTGTTGTTAGTGTGACCTACATTCTCTCTTCTGACATATCTGACTTTGTGTCTGCCTGTATTAAAATTTTTTAAAATATTACTTCATTTTACAAGCTGATTCAAATAACACATTATAGCTGACCATTCACGATCTCTCCAATTGTTATTTGATGAATTTTTTTCCTTTACATATCTATAAAGTAGAGAGTTTAAAATACTTGAAGTATTTCCTCTCCTGGAAAGATAAATATATTTTCATAATTCCTGTTCTGAATGTAGTCAAAAGGCATTTTTAAAAAAATAATGGAAACACTGGAAATACTGTTTGATACACCCATATTCAGATAAGATGACCAATAACAGTGCTTTTGTCAGTTTTTAATGTTTTACGCCTACACATTTTGAGTAGTGTTGTTCTTTAACAGAATGCAATGCAAAAACTTTTAAAAATATGAACTCAAAATATAAATGATATTATTTTTTACAACTGAATTTTTTGACAAATAAAAAAATTATGTCACCTTTTAAAAAAAAATATATGCTTCCCATCTACTGACTAGGCATTATGCTCTCATTTTTCAACATTTCTTTTTATTCTAACCTATGGTAACTTCTCCAAAAGGTCATCTTAGCCACAGTTCCTAATCCAAATGGCCCTTTCCCACTGTGTGAATTTCGCTGTGTCTGCAGCTCTTTCGTTCTGTCCGGGTGAAAAGCTGCTTTTGCCACCTTTGCCACTTGGAGATTGTATTTAAGCCCTTTCCCTGACCACCTAAATTCAGATGGTTAGCAGAATTTTTTTTTCTCCTCCTTCCCAGCTTCACTGTATATTCCGTGCCACCAGCCAGCATGAAGACTGGTTTATACAATCTTTCTTTACCTTCTTCCACCACACTCTGTGAATGAATTCCATAAAAGTCTCTTTAAAATTCCCACCAGAGAAGAGATGTCATCTTCCATGTCAGTCTTTTTTCCAAAGTAACAAGCGATAGGACAAGAAGAAGGAGCCTCAAGTTACACCAGGTGAGTTTTAGATTGGATATCAGGAAAAAAAATTCTTCACCAAAAGGTTATCAAGCATTGGAAGAGGCTGCCCAGGGCAGTGGTGGAGTCACCATTCCTGGAGGTATTTCAAAGACACGTGGATGTGGCACTTAAGGACATGGTTTAGTGGTGGAATTCGCAGTGTTGGGTTAACTCGATCTTAGAGGTCTTTTCCAACCTAAATGATTCTGTGATTCTCTCCTCTCACACCATGACTGGCTTGCCAGTGCTGGCTTGCTAATCTAATTACACTGGCCTGAGGATGCCTATCTTTCAAATCAGCATCATTTCTGTTGATCATAGAATCACAGAATCATAGAATCACAGAATTATAGAATCAACCGGGAAACACCTCCGAGATCATCAAGTCCAACCCTTGATCCAACACCACCGTGGTTACCAGACCATGGTACTAAGTGCCACATCCAGTCTCACCTTAAAAACCTCCAGGGACAGAGAATCCAGCACTTTCCTGGGCAGCCCATTCCAATGGCTGATCAGTCTCTCTGTAAAAATTTTTTTCTAATATTCAGCCTAAACCTCCCCTGGCACAGCTTAAGACCATGCCCTCTTGTCTTGCTGATAGCTGCCTGGGAGAAGAGACCAACCCCACCTGGCTACAACCTCCTTTCATGCAGTTGTAGAGAGTGATGAGGTCTCCCCTGAACCTCCACTTCTCCGGGTTGAACAACCCCAGCTCCCTCAGCCTCTCCTCATAGGACTTGTGCTCCAGTCCCTTCCCCAGCCTCGTTGCTCTTCTCTGGACCTGCTCCAGCACCTCAATGTCCTTCCCGAACTGAGGAGCCAGAACTGGACACAGCACTCCAGGGGTGGCCTCACCAGCGCTGAGTACAGGGGCAGAATCACTTCCCTGGTCCTGCTGCCACACTGTTCCTGATCCAGCCCAGGATCCATTGGCCTTCTTGGCCACCTGGGCATACTGCTGGCTCATGCTCAGCTTCCTGTCAATCCAAACTGCCAGGTCTCTCTCTACCTGGCTGCTCTCCAGCCACTCTGTCCCCAGCCTGTAGCACTGCAGGGGATTGTTGTGGCCAAAGTGCAGGACCCGGCACTTGGCCTTGTTGAACCTCATCCCATTGGAATCAGCCCAACTCTCCAGCCTGTCCAGGTCCCTCTGAAGAGCCTTCCTGCCCTCCAGCTGATCAACACTCTCCCTCAGGTTGGTATCTGCAAATTTGCTAATGGTACACTCAATCCCCTCATCGAGATTATCAATAAAGATATTAAATAGAACTGGGCCCAACACTGATTCCTGGGGGACACCACTAGTGACTGGCTGCCAGTTGGATGCAGCACCGTTCACCACCACTCTCTGGGCCAGTTCCTAACCCAGCACAGAGTGTCCCTGTCCAAGCCATGGGCTGCAGCTTTTCCAGGAGTATGCTGTAGGAGACGGTGTCAAAGGCTTTGCTGAAGTCCAGGTAGATGACATCCACAGCCTTTCCCCCATCCACCAGGTGGGTCACCTGATCATGAAAGGAGATCAGGTTGGTCAAACAGGACGTGCCCTTCCTAAACCCGTGCTGGCTGGGTCTGATCCCTTGTCCATACTGTAGCTGTTGTGTGATAAAACAACTGTCCTCAGTTCTAAAGGTGAGAGCAAGAAGGAAGGGGAGTGTGTGGAAGTCAAAAAGCTCTGGCTGGATGCCTTCTACAGATAGCAAGTCATTCTTCTTGGTTTGGACCCATAACATGAACCTGAGGTAGCCCAGATAGCAGGAGGGCTCTGGAGTCCAGCCAGGTTTACAGCTGTGCATTTTGCCCTTAGGAAACGGCAACAGTTGGGGTTTGCATCTGCCATGGGGTGGATATTCACTGGGGTGAGGTGCAAGTTCTTTATTGCTCGAGAAGGAATCTGAAACACCGAACGAGTAACAAGTAACAGCATCTCTATTTGGAAGCATAGGGAGAGAAGTTGTTTTCACACACATACTTCATGGATTTTGTGATAGCTGCCTGTCAATTGACAGATGAACCTTTAGATTAGTAAAGCCAGCAGAACGAGAGGCACCTGCTTGACCTGTTTAATGTTTTCTTAATGATAACAGAGGAGACTTGGCATATTAGTGTTTCCTCGAAGAATATCCAAATATCCACTGACTTAAAAGATCAAAGAAAAGAGCAATGCTTTCTGTTAAGCTGGACAGGTTGTGTGGGAGTATGTTCTTGCATAATTATTGACAGCTTGTCTGGATCTCTGTCACCTGCACAGGGTCTGTGGACCAGACAAGGGCTTGGTTGCTTAACTCTATAGGTCATTAAGGGTACTAATTCTTAGTTAGAAGGCCATTCCAGATCCCAGTGATGTTACCTCAGTTACTGGCTGTTAAATTGGTTACTGGCTGCTGTATAAAAGTCTTTTTTTTAAGCCTTTTTTTTTTTAATGAGAAATTTTTGTTTCACTGCGGAGAAAAGAGTAAGAGAAAAGCATGTGAGAACAAGGCAGTTTGCAATGGGCACATAGGCTGTGTGAGATTCAGCTTGTGAAGGGACTGAACCAGTCACAGGCTGTCGCATCCTTGCTGGGATTTTGCCTCCCCTTGGCTAATTGTGACTGCAAACATTCTTTGTCTTAGGGAAGAGATGGCAGAGAGGAATGGCATTAGAGAGGAATGGCAGAGTTTGCCAGCACAAAGCAAGCACTGCTGAGGAGCCCAAATTCTTATCCAGGTGCTTTGAAATTGTCCAGAGATGCAGCTGCTTCGAGAGGCATTTTATGAAAATACTGAAATGTTCAGCCTAAATATCTCTTTTTTTTTTTTCCTTCAGAAGAGAAAAAGTGTTGTGCTGACCATGCATAAGAAAACCAATCTTGTTGCTCACAGATACATGATAATGTATGAGCTGATATTTGTTCAGCTGAGTCACTTGCAGCCAGAGATGTGACAGTTCTAGGAAGTAATAAGCTGTCATGTAGTGTTTCTTAAATGCATGGATTTTCTGAAACCCTGTTCAAAGGGTCAATAGCAGAGCAGATGCAATTGTCTGCTGTATCACAGAGACCTCGCGAGTCAACTCTGCATTTCCCGTTATTTTTCATTCCCCCGAAGTGGTAAACCTCAGGAATTTCCTCCCTGAGCAAAGGAGCTTTCACTAGATGTTGGGGATAAGAACTGGCTGTTTAGTTTTGGAAATTATCTTGTGATGATTTTTTATTCCACCTGTTTATTTTATTGTTTTGTTTCACATTATTCCTTGAGGAACTAATCTGTTTATTGCTACTACCATTTGCTAGCCAATGATATTTTAATTGTTGTTGGGATTTTTGTGCTGGTGGTCTACTTGCTAACTACCATTTAGTCACAACCAAGGCAAGTCAAATCAAACTGTTAAAATCTATGTCACAGACATATCTAATGTGCCTTATCTTGCATCCTTTATTTGGTTGATTTCTGTGTTTCAAAGGGATAGAAAGGTACAGGGAAATATAGCAGATAGAGAGAGTAAATAATCTAGACCCTTCAGAGGATCCACTAAGGGGAAAAAGACAGAGATGTGCACAATAATGAGTGTCATGGAGAAAGCGATTAGGGAGTGACTAATGCATTGTTTCTGACAATACAGGACCTAAGGGGGTTCCAATGTTATAATCACACAGGGAATTTAAAACAAACTTTTGTCATGCAGGGCATAATTATTTTGTGGAACTCGTTCCACAGGATGCTACAAGTTAAAAAAAATAAGATGTATTGCTGACGATAGGTCCATGGGGGACTATTAACATGATGGTACTGTGGCAAACTCCGGTTCAAGGTCCTCTGAGCAGCTGATTGCTGGAAGCTGAGAGATGCACAGGGATTTCTGATTTGTCTTGTTTCTTATTCTTGTCCTCTAAGAATCTCCTACTAATAGCTCAAAGACAGGGCACGGGGCAAGGATGGATCTGAGCCTGACCTACAGGGATATGTTCATGTACAGAGTTAGCTACCCAAAAGAGCATCACAGACAGCAGAAGAAACACAGGGGCACAGAATATGGTCACTGAATGAATGATGTGGCCTGGTGGGGTTTTTTAATAGCCAGATGATGCTAAATGTCAAATCCACTGCAACTTCCTGCAGGTCAGATGACCTCAGTAAAGCCAATTTACACCAACACTAAGGTACTTGCTGGTGCCCTATAGGGAAAGTGTTTTCCACAGTATGTCTGGAGTCATGATCTCCTGACCATTCAGTCTGCGGGACTTTGTGGAAAATATAGTAGCATCCTCCCTACACAGAGACAGTTTTTCTACTAGAGGAAATCAGGGTGTACAGAGGAAGGTGCACAGCATCCAAATGTGCAGCTAAATTGCACTAGGAATTCCCAGGGGGGATTAGAACGTACTGTGAAGCATCTATGTTTGGCAGGAGATGTTTCGAGATGCTGAAGTAAAACAACAATATATAAGCAAGATACTGCAAGACCTGCTGGACTAGATGAGAGTTTGTGTGTGTTCTTATCCATTGGTAAATATGAAATATCTCCCTCTTAGTCATGAACAAGTATTGAGGAAGAATTGTGTATGGAGAAGTCATCAGTGTGGAAGAAAAATTCTACATGAGGTTTTGCCATGAACCAGTGGTAGAAATGCCTAAAGACTGGATTAAAGCATCACTAGCTTGCTAACATTGAGAAGTATTAAGAAAGAGAGGATGCTTTCAATATAGGATATAGTGTGGTAATAATGTTATGGAGCAAATTCTATGTACTATGGTGAAATAAAAGTCAGGAAGAAAGTTAGGAAAGGGTAGTGGAGAGATTCCAGCTGTCTGGCTGTTTTATGGACTAAACAAGGCAATAGAATTTGTTGAAACTCAGGGAGTGAGGTAGGCAGGCCACATATCTGGAACTGAAAGACAAAGGACAAGGCTTGTAGTATCAATGAAGATGGCAAATGGTAAAGTAAAGCTTTATAAGGCATCAAGAATACTTTCAATCCCTGCCCTAGTGCTAAATGGATGTCTGGGGAGGCCTACTCAGAAAGAGGAACACATGGACCTCCCTATGTGTTCTGAGGTGAGGGAAATAGCATTTTCCTTTGGGAAGGCTGCTTTGTGAGGTCAACAGTGAGTGAATGGTAAGCTCAGAAATGCCCCAGAAATGCCAGGTCTCCAAAAGAAAGGCTTGCTCCAAGTGCCAGTCAGAAGAGGACAGTGTTTCTCATCTGTTCCTCGGTAAAGAGGGGAACACAGCTGTCTGCCCTGCTCTGTCTAGAGACATAAACCTTCTCAGAAAAGGAGGAAAATATTTTCTGCTGAGATACTTAATGCTTACCAGCATGGCATAAATTCATGTCTCTCTCACAATTTAAATTCAGCAGGCAGAGATAACAGGGCACAAGTGGGCAAGTGTCAGGTGTAGGAAAGATTTCTGAAATTCTTTTGCTTTGGCGAGAATTGATGGGTGAAACTTGGTTGTTTTTTCTTTTGTGTTTGTCTTTTTGTAGTTTGGTTTGTCTTTGTTAAATAGAATCACAGACTTATAGCTATGTTTGTGTTGGAAGGGACTTTAAAGATCACCTAGTTCATCTTGTCAGGGACAACTTCCACTAGATCAGGTTCCTTAAAGCTGCATCCAGCCTGGCCTTGAACACATCCAGGGATGGGGCAGCCACCCTTCTTCTGGAGTGGGCAACGTGCTCAATTGTTTTACTGCCTTCATAGTGAAGAAATAGTTTTTGTCAAATTTATTGGTCTTTTACAAAATACACAAGACAGTACTAAACTGGTAAATTTATTTTAAAATTGCTTATAAACAGCTCAGATTAATATATCTATAAATTTTACCTCCATATAAATAGGCACATCATATTTATATTTTGTAAATCTCATTCATCTAAGTATAACATGAAATTATTGAGCTACAGGAAATTCTCTGAGACTGGGTTTGAGTACTATTAAAAAAACTGTAGAATACTCTTCTTCAACTATGCTTCTACCAGAAGTGTCAGGTAGAATGTGACTGCAACAATTTTACTTTGAAATCTTCTAAGTGTATATGAAAATCAAGACAATAACCTCCACAATAAATTCCATCTTGCACAGGAACAAACACCAACATCCACTAAAATTATAGAAAAGAGCATGACTTTAATATTAGAGTTCTGTAATTGCAATTGTAAGAACCCTTTTGTACATCAACATAATAATAATGTCTGAGATTCCTACTCAGAAAGCACAGTTGCTCTCAAATCTTCTGTTCATTCCTTTAAAAGCAGCGTCAACATGTAACAGCCGTCACTACTGTATATGCATCTCTCATCTCAAATTAGCACTTTGTATTATTGCATTTCATTTTAAAAAGGCTTTCCAACAACCTATCAGGTATTTAAAGAATGTACAGTACAGTTGTAATGACACAGGTTGCTTATTTATTTAACTGTTGAAAGCTTGAAAGCCTCTTTCAGCTCCCTGTATCTATTTCTATATGTACGAATTATGAGACCTTGAATAATGAACGTGTTATTTAAATTGTGCTCTGACACTACATAATGCTGAGAAGTCATTTTATACAGTTCACTATTCTCATAGTCAATGGTGCTTGACTTGATTACCAGTGCCTCATAGCTAGAGTAGATGAGGGCAATGTTTTAAATTTGTTAAAAATCGGTTAGATAAAATTGTCTTGAATGAAATAGAGTAGGTTGGAGAGCTTATTCCTTCTGATATTTTCCTAGATGAGTCTTAATTGTCACACATAAAATATCCACAATAAAGTAAATTTTTCTATATTAAAAAAAAAAAAGAAAATTAAAAAGTAAAGAAACAGCTGAATGTTCTACCTGGTCTCTGCAAAATTATAGTGGAGGATGGAGACCCAGCCCGACACCCTGCCTTACATTCCTAAAAGCCAATTCAGGATAACCATGGCAGAGATAAGTTCTTAGTATCCACTCCCTCATGGGTCAGTGTACAAGGTCTATGCAATGATTAGTGTCATTACTGTAAACTTCTGCTTTCTACCAGGCAAAAGGAGATCCTTGTGCCCAGTACTGGTCTGTACTACAGTACAGGCTGCTCTGCCTGTGCATCTTCACTGCACTGGGGTCCAGCAAGTGCCCTGGTACAGCTGCAATTTTCCTAGCAAAGCTGGTTTTCCCCTCCAATATTGATTTGTTCAGTAACAATAGTTTGACCCACTCAGCAAAGCCACCGTGCGTATTATCACGATGCATCCACGTAAGAAGCGTTTTGCACGTGTATTCCTGTGTGACAAAGCACTAAGAGGTTAACTCACAACTTCTAGGAGCCTGGAAAAGGGCAGATTTTAACAGATGGGGGGGGGAAAAGGCTTTCTGTGAGCAGCAGAACTATGAAACCTGGTTTGCCAGAGGTTGTGTGTTCCTTGTCACCTGTGAGTAGGTATGGCCGGTGGGCACGGCATATGCTCCTAGCTAGCACACCACTCCCAAACAGCACGTGTGCTGCAACATCTGAGTCGTCTGCTTTTCCCCAGTGGAGGTCACTAAATTGGGTTATTCTCCTCCACTAAAACCTGTAGGAATTTCATAGTTTGGAAGTTCCTACCTTTAGACTGTAAGACACACTTGAAAGGCAGTTCTGAAACACAGTCATGCTTCAGGTCGAGACAGGATCGAGCTGAAGTGTCACCAGAATTGGTTCATCTTCAGAGTATGCCTCAATTTCAGTGAGTTTGATGAGATGCAACAAAAATTTCTGTTGGAAACCTTTTGACCCACTGTCCATGTAGGTTACCAGTCTTCAGGTTTCACATCTATTTCTCAGGGCTGAATAATATGCTACCAGTCAGAGCTGGCTTGTATCCATGTCACAACTCTTTTGCTTGCACTTACATGTCTCTTTCTTCCTTTTCAGGCACATGGAAGAGAGGTTGCTTGCGGTGCAACTGGTTTTGATACCCTCCCCCTTACCACACTTACACACACGCAGAGGGTTTATCCATTCTCTTCGTCACATGAACCATGGATAATCCATGCATTTTTGTCCCCACACCTTTTTGATGAATTTAATATCTAATGAGATCTTAACCAAATGAAAAAAGAAAAAAGAAATCTTTATTTCGAGATACTAGAATTCTTGTGACATGGATTTGAAGCAGTTTATGATCAAACAAGTATTTTTTAATTTGTCTTGATTCATGTGAAAGTAATTTGAATCCACATTAGTATTCTATGAACTGATCATTAACACTTTTCAACTGATTTAGTAAACATATATTGCTTCCAAAATAAATAGAAACAGGAAAGGAGTACAGTTAGTGTAGCTGAGGCATGAAAATATACACATTAAAATGCAAGGCAAAACTCCAGCGTTGAAATGGGGCAGCACATTGAAGTTATTTTTCTAGCCATGTTTTCACATCTCCAGAGGATGCTTAAAAACAATAGAATAAACATCCTAAAATATATCTTTTAATAATGCTGCTTTATACTTCTGATTGTAACAAATGAATTGGCACAGCTCCCCTGAAAATATTGGGTAGTCAGGAAAAGACAACATGCTGAAAATAAAGAGCACATCCTCCAAGGGGGTTGGCTCTGTGGTGATTTGTGAGATATTCACACAGCCCTTTTGGCATATGAGGCTTCTCTAGGGGCAGAATCTGTGTCCCAGATGAAACCCAGGCTGGCTGTGGTCCAGAAGCCATGAAGCCACAGTAACACATTGCTGTGTCCAAACCCATAGGCCTTCCTCAAAGCTCTCATTTATTCCTGTTCTGTCACCTGTTGCTGTGTTTCACTTTAAATAGAAGTAAGGACCCCTTAAAATGGTCTTTTTCCTCAGAAGCTGATGTGCTATCTATTAGCTACTGGGTATAAGGATGAGGGAACCTTCCATCTCTTCCTTAAAAGGAAGGTAGGGGCCCATTTTGAGGGATTTGCAGAGTTAGCTCACCTAACACATTCTGCTGCACCTATGAACTACTTAGAAGACTATCAAACTTTATGATCCTCTCAGGGCTGAGGCACGAAAAAAATGCTGAGTTGTTCAGCCTTGCTAACAGTAGGAGGCCTCTGAGTGTTTCCAAAATCACAGACACACAGAAAATTAACACGTCTAGCTGTGCTGGCTTGAAGCTCAAAGGCTCTGTTTCTTGCAGGCTCAGTCTAAGTTCTCTTTGTAGACTTCAGTGTGATTTGCTGAATGCTATCTAACTAATACTTTGAATAAAGATGGGAATGGAGCACCTATCCCCCTACCTCTATGGAAACTCGACCTCAGTCAATTTGGTGAGTATTTATTGGTGAGAAGGTATGTTAAACCTCAGCTTGTACAACTTGGGCATCATCTCTCTCTGAAAGCTCCATACTAATTCCTCTGTGAAAGCTGGAGGGTTTTTTGATGCAATGTAGCTCTCTGACAACTCACTTTGTGTGCAATGGCCGTGCAGAAGGGAGAAGGACATCATACTTGTATTTCTGAGACTTCTGGAGTGGTCCCCAGGCTGCTAAAATTGACACTGTTTCAGGTGTTTCAGGATGGTTGCTGACAGCAGCCGAGAAACATTTGGCACAGCGCAAGAAAAGAAGTGCAAAGGTGACAGTCTCCTTCCCTGGCTGGCTGGGCTGGTTCAGCATCCACCACCTGCCAGCAGACCCAACACGCCAGGACAGCCCCCTCCTTGTCTTTGGATTCATCTGGACTTGAAAGGTACTGAGAAGGTTTGAATTCAACTGTATACCTCGTGCTGGGAGAATGATTCAGCCTAGAATCTGCTTCTACTTAGGCTATTTTGCTGTAATATCTTATAAAAGATCTTGTAGGAATATAGTAAATATCTGCAGTGCCACGCTTTGGTCTGTTTTCTCTGTCAAATCTCTCAGGGTCAGTCTTGTCACAGTAAGGTGTATTCCAAATTTTTCCTTTCTGCTCTGGTGCCTCAGCGCTAATGGAGTATTCCCTTGCCAGAGAAATTAAGCACCTTATTTTGAAATTTTAAATTCTGGTTCCAGGTTAAAGTAAAGATTTTTGTAAATACTGCAAACACTATTGCTGACTGGCAGCTATGTCTCAGCTGCACATATGGAAAGATGCAAATTTTTTGTGAAGAGGCATAAAGTGCTTCTTGAAGCAGAGATGTGAGTTTTCATCAAACGAAATGTGCACAGGGGGTAATTTTTTAATTTTTTTTGCATTACATTATAGAAAAAGGTTCATTAGAGATTATAAATAGTAATGATATGGACCACACTCTTGTGAATTCAGTTCTAATTAGAAATGCACTGAGCTACCAAAAATAATGCACCCAAGCCAGCTTCCTTAGGACTGCAGTTATCTTCTACATAAATGCATCTTTAACCAACAGCATATAAAAAGAGCAATGATGACATCCAGAGGACAGATAGTTTAATCATAGGTACTGTAGGTATCCTCAGCAAATTTCCTGGGGATATATCCCTCACCTACTTTTTCTGTTTAAAGTCTGTTCCTATTAAGTCAGTTATTGACAGCCTGCTGAGTTCCTTTAAATCGTAGCTTTTATGAAAACTGACCTTGTAAAGTTGAGTGTTTCACCCCCCTGTGCAAAAATTATGTGTACATGGTAAACTTTTATTAGTGCAATCATTTTTGTGTGCATTATCATTCTATGTTATCATTGAATCCAACTGAAATGTAAAGCACTTTAAGCTATTGGTAAATTCAGGTTAATGGCTGTCTGGCTTACTTCACCTGTAAGGGCTCCTACCGTGAAACCTCTCCCTATATGTAGGTTTTTATCTAATCTGTCTTAGTAACCTTCCATACTCTGTCTTGGCAGGTTGTTTTTGGGTTTGATTTTGTTTGCAACTGCAAGAATATTGGCCAGGTGCACCATATGTAGAAGCCACTACATAGAAAAGCCTCCGAATTCCACTGAAATATCTATGGGTGGGTGTCTATTTTATTGACAAATTTGAAAGAGATACATTACCAATGTTAGTCTGTTAAGCACAGCTCCACAATCAGAATTTAATTGAAGCATGTTACCTATAATAGGTTCAGATATTTGTGTTCTTCAGCATTTTATGAATTCAGAAACAGATGGGCTATGACCAGGAAGCAGTGGAGAACAGACTGGCGTAAAGCAGGTTGGCTCTCTGACAAGTGCAGGTACAGCTGTGGTATGTATTTTATTCAGCATGCCCACCTACTGTATCAGCAGCCTGCCCTACCAGCAATTCAACTACAACTGACTTAATGAAGAGTAGAAGTAAGCATGAATCCAGACTTTCCATGGATCATAATATTTGAGAACCCAGAAGAATCAACATGACGGAAATCATGCCAAGTAATTTTTTTTTTTCCTGCATCTTTATGTGCGAGAGATAACAAAAGCATTGGTGTTTTGAAGGGGGGAAAATATCCCCACAAAATGTAATCAGTTTATGGTATATTAAAATATTTCACTTTTGGTCTTTCTTAATTACTGTTTTTAAAATTAAATAAAGAAAACCTTAGCAAGTAGTAGCTTACAGCTTAAATCACCATAATTGTGCCAAGGAACACGTTGAAGAGCTGGCTAAGAGTGCTTCTGTTGGTAAAAGGGAATTTATATGGGTGACAGAAGGGCCAGTTCTTGAAGATTTCATGCAAGAAGAGTACAAAGGGTATTTTTGCTCCAATTTGTGCCAATCTTTACAAGTCTCATGGGGAAAGAAACTTCTGTGGCTGAAGAGGTGATGGAAAAGAATCCTTGATGTGAGCATTCCTTAATTGGGAATGTGCTATTTGCTATTTTATGCATTTAAAAAAACTGTCTCTCTTTGTCTTTTGGCATTCCTTAGCCATCTGGTTGAATAATCTTGCATACCTCTTTATCTCTGTTTCTCTACCTATCTAACTTCGTATATTGTAACCTGCAATAACCCACAGTAACCCACAAAGTGAATTTGGAAAAACAACAACCCGTAATTATTTTATATGGTGATTGTCTGACTTGAAATATTGAGGTAATTATCAAGTTAAATTCCTATGATCCCTGCAATTTCTATGAACCCTGGAGATGTCAGTACTTGAGTTCTGGCATAACTCTTAAAGTAAAATTATACCACCTCAACCTAAGGTCGTAATTAAAGATGTAACAAAGCTAAGTGAAAAAGGGCTATATGGTTTGAATTAAAAGCAGAACAATCCCCATAATTGTAGAGGGTGCAAAATTAAATTAACTGGCCACAAATTTCACCCTTCAGGAGCCACAAAGTGCCATCTGTAGATGGACAAGACTCTTGTTGATGCAGTTGGATGAAGGTAAAAGAGGAGCCTGGGATGTGGGTGCAGGAAAGAACCTGCAGAACCACTTGGTTTGAAAGGTGAATAATTTCTTACAGAATGCAGTAAAGACTTAGGAAAAGCCTGAATAAGAGGGGGGGTTATAAATCTAACTCTACTGTGACTTTTATTTGGGAGACTGAGAAGTACCACTTTGGTCTCTCCAAAGTGAGACTGTGGGACATGTTTGCATAAATTACTTTTATTTTCATCTGGATTTCTAAGAAAAACTTTAAACACAACTAAATAATATTGTTAAGAGTTCTGATGAGCAGAAGAAAATGCAACCTAATGTATATGTGTATATGCACCTCTATGTGTAAGCATGGATGTGGACTGGTGCTTACATTTGAAAATGAAATCCTGGAAGACTGTTTAATGAACATTCCACAGCCTTGTTTTAGGGGTTCTTCCTTTGTTGTAGTACAGGTGCTGTAGGGGTGGAAGCCATCAGCATTCAAATGACTAAGACACAACTGGGAGTGCCCCTTCAGGGTAGCAAAACAAGGAGCTGCTGTTCAGGAATTCAGTTTCCCAGCGCAGTTGTGCTAGTTGAGCAGCACACGCCACATATCTTGCTTACATCTTGGACTCTTGAAGGTTTTCTTTTATCTCATTCTCTTGTCCAAGCTTCACATTTAACCTTTGAGGCAGTTTTGAATATATCCCTCCATAAATCATAGTCCAGTAGCACTAACCTCAGGCAGCTCTTTAGTGTTTTTGACTCCCTTCTCACACTGTTCCTCCTCAGGCTTCTGCTGGTCATTCTCATTTCTCTCCTGATGATTTTGTCACTTCTCTTCAATGTAAAACTCAGGGGATCTATGAAACTGTACACTGTGACCGTGTTTGTGATGTTGGGGCCTCTGCCTGATGCTACACTTCGCTTCATTTATCTTTCTCATTTCATTGCTTTCCCCACGTTCCAGCAGTGCTGCCTGCCCCCCTGTTCCTGCTATAGGGCTGACATACTGTCCATCAGATCCTGTCCCCTCCAGCCTCCACCAAAATATGTTACCTTTCATGTTGGTGACTCCCTCAAATACACTAAATCTTCTGTGTCCTTTAGAATTTTTTCCGTTTGGTTTTAAATGTCCCCCAGCTGTTCTTGTGCTGAAAAAACACCTCTGGACCTACCGATCCTTCACAAGCTTTTTAAAACCGTTCTCTGGTATTTCTTCTGTCAGCATTTTTACAGCATTTCAAGACTAGTTGGTGTCACAAAAGTGAAGAATATTTCACAGTGAGGATAAAATACTACAGTCAGTTCCATACAGGCTTAGTTCTGAAAAGTCACTTAAGTGAAGTGTGATGTTGAATGAAGGGAGTAAGTGATGGCTCTTGGAGATTTGTCCAGAAACAAAAATGCACCTAAGCTGTAGCTCAAATTTATTTTTTTTTTCAGATGACTGGTAAAAAATAAACTTTAGATATGGCAAACCAAAAAAAAACCCAAACCAAACCAAAAACAAAAAGAAGAAAGAAAAGAAAAAAAGTGTTGTAGTCCTGTCAGCTCCTGAGGTCCCATCAAAACACTGGCAGAAGGGACCCCATCCTTGAGCACCAGTATCTTTGCTGCTGAGTGCTCTGGATACTGGCACCCAGTTGTGTTGGAAAAATATCCTTTTGCTCATGGAAGTACTGGAATGCGGTCTCCTGCAGGTAGTGAGTTCCCAGGAATGCTGAATAAACCCCAGAGCAGTTTAAGCCTTGTCTCTTTTCTGAAGCTGGGTGCCTCTGCCAGCCAGTCCCATGGCCATGCCACTGAATATCTGCAGTGTGTGAAAAGTAGGAGTCAGAACTGTTCCTGAAAAGAGTTCAATAAGATGGTTTGGAAAAGCTGCTTGATTAAAGGGGTCTAAGCATAAGAGTTGCATTAGTTGAGTCCTGCATTATTTTCATAACTACAACAACAGGCACAATTCTGCCCTCAGATCTCCACGGGTGTTTGCACAGAAAGCAGGTAGTGAGCTGAGAAATTTGGCTGAGGAAAGCACTCAGGTACTCTATCGAAGAGAACAACATAAAAATTTAAATTAAGAGAAGATGAGATTCTCTTCAGCTTCAGAGTAGAGCAGACCAGGAGCATTTGTTAGGATCAGCATTCCATTTTCTGGTTCTCTGTCATCACCAGGCTGAAGGGTGTCTGCTCTCTATCCTGCTCTCTGAGATGTCTACTCTCTCACTCCAAGCTGCCCAAAAGCTTTAGTAAGAGCTGGGAAAATTCAGGGAGCAAGTGTTGCATTTGAAGCCAGTCTCTTCCACCTCCCCACCCAAGTAAAAAGCTCCACAGTTTCTTTAGAAGAGAACTGAAGCTTTAAACTGAGGGTCAGTGAGCTACGCAACGCACCATTTCATCAGCTGACAGGCAGTTGTGGTTCTGAGCATGTTCCCCCTGCACAGGATCATTTCTCCTTCTGTTGGTAAATGGGGTGGGCTGCACTTGCCCAGGTGAAGCTGAGGCAGGGAGCAGACATGTTATATTTGATGAATATTAATGTTCCTGAGTACCTGGTGTCTTATGAGGAGCTCAGCAGCTGGGATGTACAGGGGCACTGCAGGTTGTTTCCATTCCTTGGGTAGGAAGCAAGTAGGGATATTTAAGGTGGCCTGTTAAGGACTATCTCAAGGTCAGGGCAGAAAAAGGGTGCCAATTAATCTTTAGGAAGAATATTTAGATGCATGTAAGCAGAAGGCAGAGGAGCAGAGAAGACGAAAGAGAAACCATAATGGGAGACAGTGTTTATTGTATATACAGAGTAAAAGGGATGAGTTCAAAATCAACAGGGAAGGGTTTTCATGAGGCACTGTGGTTTTAGTGGGGAAGATAACATTCTGGATGCTATCATGGAGTAAACTGAAGAAAGATGGAAGAAAGTAGATAATAAGGAAACTGGAACAGCAATACCATTTCCTTGTACTCCTTTTGGCTTTCAGTTTTTCATTGGATGAACAGGACAAAAGCAAGAGCCAGAGAAAATTCTGAAGGACTTGAAGTGCTCTGCAATTTCCCTGCTAGACAGTGTATATTCCTACTGGAAAGGGTGCTGGAGAAATAGCATCCTTTTTGATAATGACTCAGACCTGAAAGTGAGAATAATAGCTCTGACTCAATCACAGGCTGTTGTGGAGGGAGATTAATGCCAGGATACATGGCCAATTCTCATTTTTTGTGTCAATCTGCTTTCAAAATAAAGCACATGCCAGTTACTTCTCTTGGAAAGGAAAGAGAGAGAGCTGATATGAAACAGAGATAAAATCTGGAGCATAATTAAACAGGCATTTTTCATATCTTTATCACTGTCGTCTTTCTCTTCCCTCTTATGCTTCTGTGTCTTGTTCTTTCTAAAGTTATTGCAAATAGGATGGATGTCGAAGGAATAGCAGCTGTTTTTGATGCCAAATAAGTACTTCATGTTTTATCTGATACATGGCAAGACACATTCAGGCATTTTTGTTGTGCATCTGATTATATAAGGCATTTTATGAATAGTCCATCATACAAAGGCATTATTGTTACTGTAATTGTCACATCTTCACGTCAATTTTCAATTCCCTTTCTGCATTTTCCTCACATTTCCAACAATAAATACTTAAAATAATTATGATTAACCAGACTGAGATTACAGGTAATATTGCTTTGACTTGATGTTTTATTACACTAATTTTCTTCAAGACCTAGCAGCGTAGGTTGGCTTTGGATGGGGATAGGTATCTTTTTGTTGTTGAACTGATATTTCAAGTCTCCTTTCAGTTCAGACTGAACCAGCATTTCTATTATCTCTTGGCTTTCTGGTTAATGGGGTGGGATGGTCCCAGTTGCATTCCTGCTGACCTGTCATAAGCGATGGCGGTGGGCTCCACTTCTTTGTTCTAGGTGAGGACAGTAGGGTTTGAAAAAGTTTATGATACTGATATAACCCTCCAATGTTCTCTTGCTACCCTGGGGTTGGGATAGTCCCAGGTGTAAGCAATGTTTTTGTCTAAGTGACACCAACTTATCCTTGTTTTCAATGTTCCCTGAGGCAGCTGGAAAATCTCAGGCTACAGAGACTCGTCCACAGCCTGTGCCCCTGAATAGATCTCCATGGTAAAACTCTTCTTCTGTTGCTTGAGGTGCTGACAAATCTAGCCTGAGAGCCTTGCTCTGGTCCAGAGAAGAGCCTGAGCTCTCCCTTAGGCTCAAGGAGTGGTAAGCCTGCTTCCATACTCCGTGAGCTCCTGTAAAAGAGCAGGTATGGACAGGGTTTGTTTATAGAACTTAGTCTGGGAATATAAAGAGCTACACAAACAACCTCCAAATCTAGTATTACATGGGGCAGCTTTACAGGTCCCATTTGATACAGAAACTATTTGTCTTACTGTATTCACCTATCCCTTCTGGCTTTTCCCCTGTTTCACTAAGTGTCAGATAAATTCAGCCCTACCCCAGCCCCCACACCTTCTGAAAAGTTATACTCTCCTGCCACTGCAGCAGCAATAGAAATGTCACTGCTGGCAATGACTTGAGTGAGTGACTGGAGCATGGAATATGTAAAATGAAGCCATGAGTCTGCTCTGATGGGAAAGCTTGCTTCTGGAGAGCAGCATATTGATTTGTTTAAATGCTTATTCTCTGGATTCTTGTGCTTTCTTTTGCCTTTGTGTTTGTGTTTGCCTTTCACCTTCACAGTGCCATGTAATGATTCCCATGGGTCTGTTTCCAAACTGTCACAGTCTTGGTATCTGTTGTTGTTACAGATACACAGAAGAACAGGAAATGCTTTTCTATTCCCCTTTAGGTGGCTTTAGCATTTATAGAGCTTCCTGCATGAGGCAGGGGGGACCAGAGCATGTGGAGCTGTGCTTGTCCCTTGATGGAGCTCCTCAGGGGATTTTGGCAGCCATCCTGGAGCTGATTACGTTTGCCGTGTGCCACACAAGGTCTCAGTGCAAAGGCTGAAGATGTAGTCTTAGTTGTTGTTGATGTGGATGTTATCTGGCTCTTCTGCTGAACTCTCTTATATTTTGGAGGGTGTGTTTCTGGGTTACCATGGTTCCCAGCCTTCTCCAGTAGTATCAGAGATATGGTGAAAGTGAAGAATGCACAAAAGGGAGCAGACACTGAATTCTGTCCCTTGATACAATCCAAGAAAAGGGCCCACAGGTGCAGAGATGCAAGTGGAGCTGGAAGGAGCTTCAGAAGTGGGAGATATTTGGGAGACAAAAGCAAGGTGCAAGGCTGCAACTGTGATGGATGGTCTTTGTGGAAAACATCACAAAGCAGGATCTGATAGCATGTGCAACCTTACAAACTGCAAGTACTTTTGCATCAGGAGTCAGCTGCATGTGCCCCTAAATGTTTTTAAAAGTCAGACTTCCCCTGTGGAAGCACCAGTGTTCCAAGTTAGAGTTAGCCTTTCCAAGGCTCAAAGGGAAGCCTATAAGTAATGAGCTATGATTAATTTTCTGTTTGTTTTGTGCACACACAAGAAAATGCTGTGATATTTTGTGATGATGAATCATGCTGTGCGTGAACACTCATCTCGCAAATGCCTGAAAACGGCATTTTGTGTTTTGGGACCCATTTCCTCAGTACCAGAGCTACTATGTTAGGTCTTACAAACCTTTTCAGGAACTGGGTAAGCTTCATCTGAAAAAACAGTTGGGTTTTTGGCCTTCAGTATTTCTATTACTGGGCAGCCATTCCAGAGCTTTTATCCATCCTGTGACAGCCAAAGCCATTTTATTTCCAACTTTAGTTTATTCCTTGCCAATTTATGTCATGTGAAGAAATGAATGAATTATCAAATATGCCAGACTGCAGAATAAACAAAAGTGGTGTCACTAAACACCATATTCAGCATTTAGGAAGCAGACCTAGAGTAGATTCAGAAAAAAAAAAATCAATGCAGAAGGCCATATAGCTAATTACCAAGTACAACAAATGACTACCATGAAAAATAGGCCATGTCGAGAATAATCTCTGTCAAACGTAGCTAAAGACTGTCCTCCTTAATCCATTTAAGAATTGAGAGGGTATTAAAACCTGAAACATGTAAATCAGTTGTGAAAGTTTACAATTCACTGCACCTCACGTATCTCCAGGTTGATACGCGTGCAGGGAATTCCAGCGTGTCACTTTAGGAAAACTTAGGATAGCCAAGACTGGCTGACGTGGGAGAAAAACTCTTACCAGCAAGGCTGCTGGCAAACCAGTGTTAAAAAGGGTGCTGTGTTTCACAATAAAGCATTCAGATGATGGGGATGCTGTGACATGATCCCTCCAAAAGGTGCAGGAGGTGAGATAAGCATCTGTCTCAATTCTTTACAGAACCCTTGGGTTTGACAGGAGCGAAGCATATGCTGCCTGGCAGGTGAGCCCGCATTTAATCCACGTAGCACTTTCTTTTAATGCCTACGGTCCTGGCAAGGGCTTCACAGCACGTAGGATGGCTTTTAGTTTAGTATAACAGGATTTTCGTTCCCAGACTTATGATTTTGCCGCAGAATAATTAGGGGGCTTATTATTCCAGAGACGCAGGTCTGAGCTCTGTCGAAAATCCGAAGGTCTGGTATTGAAATATTTTGGAATGCTCATAGTCCTGACGTGGTGGTCTTCAAGGGCTCTTATTCATGGTGGTCTTGTTTCACAGTAACCAGAGTGTTCCTGCAGAGAAAGTATCTGAGGATTCAGGAGTGCTACCAAAATTGAAATTATATTATTTTCTCACCGGACTCAGTGATCATCACAGAAAACCCTTCTGACAGCAGCATACATATCAACAATGAACAGATTTGCATGATCATATTCTTGAGCAGAGGAACGTGTTAACACACCCCCACATTCACGCAAAAAAAAAAGACACCACTTCTTCAAAAACAGAGAAAATTTTAAATAAATGAATGGAGAGTAAAACATCTATTTGATGTAATCAGATTCACAGATTATTTAACTTCTCTGCTACTGTGCTGACTTCTCAGTTGTAAGACAAAGCCCCCAAGTGCTGTGCCAGTATCATCAAGGTATTTATGGCAACTTACTTTTGTAAGTATTTGTTCATATGTTTACCTCTTACTGGTGATACAAAGCTTTTCTCTGCACGGTGTTATCATAGATTTCTTCAAATTCTTAATAAATTTCAGCTACATCTCATCTTTTTAAGGCATCGGGAATTTTAGCACAAGTAAGTATATCCAATGCATATTAGGTCGTTTGGAAACAAGGTTGGTAATTAACATGTTTAGTTTGGGAAGCAATGAAAAAAATCTGAATATCTGTTGCTGACACAACTCAGCTCTTTGCATGTTTGACTGGCTGCAAATGGACATATCCCTCCCTCGGAGAAGGCCCCTTTAGCCTTTCCTAGGATCCAGCATGGGTATAAAGGTCTTCTTGCATGGATGATACAGGAGGATCAGGACATAAACAGCAGAACTGAGAACAGGAAAAAAATGAACTCAGGATACCACAGATAGTGAGATATTAATAAATGTTAGTTTGTCATAGTGCAAGATTGGCTTAGTCTATAAAACCATCCATTCTGTTATGTTGGTCACCTGAATTCTAGTAAATACAAAAGATATTATCACAAATGGTATAGTGTGTGTGACCTACCTCAGTTTTCCTCATTAATTGGATGACCTTAAAATGTTTGTATTAGGAACTGATGCAGAGATATATTCATGAAAGTATTGCTTTGTTCTGATATATGCAGAGCCCAGCTGGATTGCAATTAATAGCTAAGAAGGTAATGCCAAATTGGACTTTACATAGAGTCCAATGCTATGAGTAACGACAATAAGGTTACACATTAAATTACCTTAGATATCAAAACTAATAAGCCCAAACTAATAATTGCCAGTCACAAGACAACAATTTGTTATTTCAGATGAGCTGACTTTGAAGGGATTTGAAGGGAACAGAGAAAAATGAGTTCATGTGCAGTTTTAGGAGATGTCACTTTTCACACAGTAATAAGATAGTGGACAGCCCAGATTGCAACTGTGAAATATAAATAAAGCAAACTTGCAAATAGAAGGAAATGTGTTCATCTGTAACACTGCCAAACAAAACTAAGAAAAAAGAACAGAAAAAAAATAGACATCAAATTCTGTAAAATGTAGAGCACAGATTACAGAATAAACTAGGAACACTCCTAAATTAATAAAAGAAAGCTAGAGTCCAGCAGTAAATTGAAATGCAGTTGGTTGAAAAGCACATATTAATGCTCTCCTTCCCCCAGATGCTGCTTTCTCTGCCTGGAGTAGCACTCCTCAGAGATTTTGTTTCTCACTACCATGATTGCTCATTTTTTCAGCAGAGATAATGAGATGGAGGCAGGAATAGCCTTCTTTCATTCTCTTATTCCATTTCATTTCTCTCCTTCAATTTGCACCACAACAATGGCAGCGAAAACATCAAGGACATGAGTTGGGAATAGTTCATGGTCAGCAGGGAAGAGATGCTCTGCAGAGAGGTCCTAGATGGAGTTTCAGCTGGGGTTGGGGCACATTTCTCTCCCTGTCTTCCCCACTGAGCCGAGTTTCTCCATCTTCACATAACTCTGCATAGTCCTGTCTGGGACCCACAAAGAAATTAAGATGAGTCAACAGCGGAAGAACAAGGCAGCCATGAGTCTTCTTGGATGCTTGGCTGTGTTGGTTCATCCACCAGTACAGCACCCTGGAGAAGTGCTGTGAGGAAGGTTCTGTTAGGAATAACCCAAAACCTCTGTGTGCTTATTTTCATAACAAAGTGCTAGGAGTCACCAGGTGCTTACAGTCAGCACTCAAAATGGAGGTGCTCCTCCTTTGCTCTTTCACAGATATCACCTGCAAAGCACTGAACAGGAGGAAACGGTAAGAAAGGTGTGTGCCCTGCAGTGCACTCGCGCAACCAGAAGCCAAAAATTAGCAGAGGGAACATCTCATTGTGTTTGTTCTACTTGCAAATAGATACCCCCCCTGCTAATTTCAGCTTCTGCTTACAAAAGTGCTCTGCAGTGTTCGCTGCCCCCTCCCCACCCTTCCTCCTGCTCTCTCCGTGATTTTTTTTTTCTTCACTCAGATGTGATTTTTTTACATTTCCAGCTCTATTTTCTCAGTCTTTTCATCAATATTTAATATGTGAGCAGAACAGTGGGCAGTTACCTTCTTTTTCTTTTCCCTTTTTTTCCCTCTAAAAGTGCTGGTGCTCAGCTCTGGCTGCAGGAGCACTTGGCTCCTGGGAGCACTCACTCGGTTTGAGTACTGCCTGCATTAAGGAGCCAAAGTCTAACCTTAGGCTGCCAGAGGGGTTTTAAAAAAGGCAATAATGACTAATTGACCTCTTTAATGAGCTTAGGAGGTATAAAGTAGATAATTGCGGTGCATATGACATATTTTATCTAGGTTTTCAGAAAATCTCTGATAAGGATCTACATGACAGGCTGCTTCTGAAGATGAACCTAACAGGGGCTGAGAAGGACATGGCAAAGAAATACATGAAAGAAAATGAATTTTCTGTGCTGAGGGATCCCCCCAAAAGGGAATAGTTAACTATGATTAATACCTGGATTCATAGTTTGATTTTAAATAAATTGCCTAGCTAGAAAGACCCACCATAATGTGCTGTATGTGCTGATGATACTAAATTATGATGCATACTGAGCACAAAATGAGTGGCAAGAAACATTCATCGTGCCTTAGATCAGCTCAGTAATTGAGCTGACACATGGCAAATTAAATTTATTACTGAGAAATGTGAAATAATGCACATTGTTCTTGATATAGGGATGACAAACATAGAGACCCCGTAGAACACTTTGACAAAATAACCTTTACTAGAAGGTGGCTGTCCTGGACAATGTACACAGGGAGAGAAACACTGGAAAAGCTGAAAACAGATGGGACTGGCTTTGGCATTTGATTTTCTCTCTACTACAGTGCATTGTCCCTGCCCATTCTTTTCTTGTTTTTCCAGCTCAATACAGAGCCCCTCAGTTGCTCAGGTGTTCTGAAATCTCCTCTCCATATTTTGTGGGTTTATTGAGATGAAAACCAAAGAAGTGAGCTGGATGCATGAAGAAAGTCCCTCAGTTTTGGAGCTGGAAAAGCAGGGAAAGTGTAGCAACAGAACTTTTAAAATGTGCTGGAACAACCACCCTGATGACACCCTCTATTTAACCCTTCTATTGGTGCAGTAAGGTAAAGAGAAAGTAAAATAGATGTTTCGTAGGACAGTGTACTAGACAAGTGAAAGGGGTGGTGTGGGTTTGGTTACATATCTGGCTTTTCATAATGTGCACACTATGTTGTTAAAACAGTTCATGGCTAAGATTTGATGCACACACCTGGATCTGGGCAGATCTGATGGAGTAATTACTTAATCCAGATCTAACAGCCCAGGGCAGTGGCTATGTTGCTGGTTTTGGTCTTCCAGGGTTAACACCAGCACTTCCCATTATCCTCCTGTGTGGCTGTTGTGATTCCCAACACTTATTTTCATCTCCTTACAGTCATGTGGAGTCTATTTTTCTATTTTATCTTCTCGGTTTCCAGCTCAGTTTTCCAGGTGTGATGAACAGCTTCCTGCTAACAATTAGAAGCCGGTGCTTGGGAGAATGCTTTGGGAGGACTGATGATGAAAGGAAGAGCAGGGGTAAGGGTTTCCAGGCACAAACAGCCACTAGACAAAAAATACAGACACTTGTAGGAGAAATGGCCAAGCAGGCCATCAAGGCTGCCAACAGCGACAGAAAAATAAGATTGTTTTGTTTTGTTGTTTTTAAAGAAGGGCTAAGTTGTGACATTTGGGTAGAAGTCTGTGGTGTTCAAATTCATTACAGCTGAAAGGGAGATACAGTCACAGGGGCACATCACAAGAGAACAGTCCCTCTGACTGACCTCGATGACCACAGGATACTTGCAGAGCTCTATTGACATCCTGATTACAGTTATAATGCACTTAACTGCAAAATTCCTTAAAATTAACATCTTATCAGAATCAGTCATTTTAGTTGCTGCTGGTGGGTGCAGGCTGATTCCTGTGGTGTATGCTTCTCCTGTCTTTTTAGCCATCAGGATGGTTTGGGTTCCAGCTTCCAGAGTTATGCTGATGACACATTCATGTGATTTGTTTCTTGACTACTTAAAGCCATTTAATCTCTTTGAATTTATTTTTAATGTCAACATTTTGAGATGTCTCTATGAAAATCTGTCACTATTCCCCTAATCTTTTCCTTCATTTCTTTTGCCATCTGAGCTGTGCTTCTTGAAGGTGGGGAAATGCCTCTTTTTCAGGATCATATTACACATTCTGTTTACAAAGTCATCTTTTTATTACTTGGAAGCATCCCACAAACCAAATATACACAGAAGAAGAAATTAAACAGCTTACCTTTGTAGCACACTTTTCTTTCCTCTGGATTTACCCTTGGTAGAATTCAGTTGCAAACACAACAGCATTTTACTCAACTCTTAAAATATATCTTGCTAATAATGGGTTTCTAGCTCCACAGTAGAAGACAGATCTGTTCCTGCTTTTGCAATTTTCAGTGCAATTTGGCTTATTATTTAATTTTAAATTGGACTTGGCAGCTTTAAGGTAAGAGTCTATGTTTTTGAGTGTCTGAACACTCTTGATGTCTCAATTTTTGAGCAGTCTCTCTGAGATTCTTGAATAATTTGGCTTCCAAAGTTTTAAGTCAGGAATTTTTTGTCGTAATTTTTTAAATGGAATTTATTATTTGTCTAAAAAAATCGATAGCCTTTTTTGTGAAGAGGAAGAGTCTTGTCTACTGTCTGATCAAAATCCTGAGAATGAAAGATTTATTTTTTTTAAGTGAAAGGAACGTGTGGTGATAGGGAATTAAAACAGAGACTGGGTAGTTTATCACTGGAAACAATATCCTAAACTGATGAGGTATAGCATTTATTTAAGTTCCTAGATGTCAGGAATTGACGAATTTTACCTCTCACATCCAGTTCTATGAAGACTCTGTCACAGATCCATTGTAGTAACTGGTGTTTCTGTATTAGGCACAGGAATTTTTTGGAGGAAGAAGTCTTCAAATGTAATTTCAAAAGTTGCTATTAGCTGATACTTGCCTAGATCCATTGCAGTAATCCACCCTAAAAACTTTGCTGCTGCTTAATTTCCATTTTCTAAGAACTCTAATAAACCAGGAATCAGACTTTTTATCCCATAGCACTGAGTTGGTCTGTTTGACTGACTGTAGGTTATAATGTGGAAAGGGACTTGGTATCTAGCAGGTTACATGTCCTCTGCATTTGAAAAAGAAAGTATGTACATATGTAATGCTTTATGCTTCTTCATGCCATTTGATACTATTGATCACAGAAGCTACTCTCTTGCCTCCAGGAAGCTTGAGGGGTAAACAGAAACACCCTTAAATGACTTAGATCCTTCATCTCGGATTAAAGCCAAAAATTTGACTGGGGTAAATGTTTTTTTCCATGTCAGCAACCATCCCCTGAGAGCCTCTGAGAGCCAAGGGTTATTCCTCTTCTCCCCTTATAAAGCATCTATGTGATTCCACTGAAAATCGATATATACATCCTGATGATTTTAAAAGAAACCATTTTTAAACAACTACTTTTTCTCATGGACTCACCATTTAAAATCCTTTCCTTTTCCTTATTACCTATTTTTTTTGTTCATGAGAAAATAAGTTTTCAGTATCCATTCCTGATGCCATCATATGGAAAAAATGCTTCAAACAAAATCATCTTAAAGGCCCACCTCTTTAATGACCACTCCTCCTCCATTATATTCCTTCATTCCCTCTATATCACACGAAGGTCCATCCACCAGTGATGTGATTTATGACATCCTGTTTGTCTTCTCTTTCCATATCTGTTCCTTTGCTCTCATCCCATGAGATGCTCCTCCTGAACTGGTAAACTTTTCCTAATATAGACCACCTTTTTTTCCTTTTTTTTTTTTTTGTTTTGTTTCATTTTGGTTTAGGTGTTTGTTTGGTTGGTTTTGTTTTGGTTTTTTTTGCAATGCCTACAGGGAATCTAATTAAGTACTGGAACTGTCTTTCACAAAGCAAACATTGCCATCGATTTCACCCCAGGTTGGACTGGACTGTAAACTTGCTTATTCCTTATCTACATGAATTTCAAAAATATGTCTAATTGATTAAAAGTCAATGACACTTGGTTTTCCAAGTTACTCCAGGGCTTTTGAAAATCCCTCTTTGTGAGGGATAAAATCAGAAGTCAAATTTGCCTTCAACAAGTCTCTCCTTCTTTCTACGTCCTCTTTCATAACTTATTGGATTCCTATTGTGTCATATCTTACATTAATTTCTAAGGTCTGTAGAACAGTTTAAGTCCCTTAATCTAACGAAAGGCAATGTTATAGATATAGATCTATAAAAACTAAAGGAAGCTCTGAAAAGTAATGTCTGCCAAGACACTCAAATTAATCACAAAAATTGTGAAGTCAATGCCCCCCATGATGCCCTCACAAGAATAAAATATATTCAGATCCTTAGATGCTATGCTTCCTTTAAGGGTATTTGATGTCTAATTTATCAAATGCTCAACGTATATGATTTGATGGGGCTCGATATAATGTGTGTGAGACTGGAATGGAAGTAAATATAGTGATGCAAATAAGGAGTTTGAAACCAGTGCTATAATAGATGCAGGACAATATTTGAAATCAGTTGCAAACAAATCAACATCAACTGTTCTGCTGGCCAAATTTGCTTTAAATTGGGTAGGTGATAAATAAGTCATCCCAGCTACTTAGTAATCCCAGTGCTTCCATTGTGGGACTGTCAAGAAATGTGATTCTGTTGGTTGCATGTGCACATCCATTGGAGGAACAAAAGTATGCCACACAGTAAAAGGCTGGGGTACAGATCATGAAAGGTCAGGCCCTGAGCACTGGAAATTTCCCCTCCCAAAATCCATGTTTGAGAATACAAATAGAAAGTAATCTTATGGCCAGAGGTGCAGAGCTCTGGGACAGCCAGTCCTCAAGAAAGCTGGTCCTCTCATCTGTCAGCAACTAGTCCCTCACTAGTCACCTCTTCCCTCAGGACAGGTCTGTAGCAGTGAGCTCCCACACAGAGCAAAATTCTTACTGTCATCCATGAGAGAAAAGGGGGCAGGTAGGAGCCCACACTGCTCTGTTCATTGCTGTGACACCTTCCACGTCACCAGCAGGACGTCCCTGCACACGTGTGACTCCCGAGTGCTCACGATGCCCATGAACCCACCACTGAGCTCTGACCTGTTGAGAGGAAACTGGAAATCAATCACCTGTGCATTTGGCAGAAGCATATATGGGTCTAGAAGCAATTGCTGCAACTGGCCTAAAATCTCTGATGGGTCTTTTGCTCCTCCTCTTCCTCCTCCTCCCCCGTCCCAGGCAAAGCACAGCAGTCACCTTGCAGTCCTCCAGGTATTGTTTCCAATTTTGCTTGTGTAGGGTAAAAAATTACCCTCTCCCTGTGCTCCTTGCAGACTATTTGTTTGCATCAAGGTAAACATTTAAATGTCACCTAAATGTAAAAATAGGTAGAAGGCACGTTAAAGAAACTTCATCTCCACTTCACATCAACACCACTAAACACATTGTTACAACAGTGACTAAAACTGTCTAATAATATCATCAGTGGCAACTGGTCAGTTAAAATGTTTTTTAATTGTGACTTGAATGTGTTTATCAACCTCTTTTTGTGACATTAAAAAGACATCAAGAGAAACACATGGAGACATTGTCCTCGAGGGAAAGGATTAATCATCAGTGAGTGAGCAGGCCTAAGCAGATGGTCAGCTAAGCTTTCCTGAAGTCATTTCTTCTATCCACCATTCAGTGTCACTGCCAGAAATGAGAAGAAGTGTTATCTTGACATTGAACATCTTTATAATAAAATCACTAATTGGCGTCTAATACCAAAGGCTTTATAGCTGTAAAATTGCAACAGAGGTAGCTAAGTGGTTGACTGGGTTTCATTTTAATAAATGCTATTTCACAAACCCTTCCTTAGTGTAGTCAACGCTGTGCTATCACTGGGAGACCTCTCTGCTGTAACAGTGTGTCTCTGTTAGCTCACTTCCAAACACAACAACCAGGAGTGTTTTAGCAGCAAAGCAGGCAAATGTGTCACTGCCATTGTGCTGTTATTTTTCATGTATTTCATGCAATGCTAATATTTTACAGGAGATGTTCTTCAGGATTTAGTTCTCGGATTTTTCTTGTCTTTTTGGCAACCAGAGAGAGTCTGTCATAATAAATTATCACTTTTGGTCTTGGAAATATATTTTTATGAAAGCTGAAAATGTGTCAGTGTTGGACATACATGAAATTCTCATGGTTTATTAAGGATCTCTTTTTCTTTTATCCTTCTCCCTTTAGCCAGGAGCAGTCAGGGAAAATATTTCTTTCCCTACTACCCACCCACTTTTTTTTAAAGGTACAATCAAATCTGGGCTGGAAAGAGTTACATATAACAGCGGCTATGGAATATAGCTGTTCTTTTTATTACAGTTTGTATGTGTGGGCCTTGTTTCCATCACCCATTTTTCCATTTAGCAAATCTTTCGTTGAGCAAACTGTGAGAGCCAGATTGTGGCCTCACCACACCAAAGCCAGTCTGGAGTAATTCAGACACTCTGAATTGTGTTTTGGTGTGGTTGAGGCTCAGTGGTGGCTCTCTTGAGAGCACCTTTGGTGGTGCTTGACACCAAGGCAACCAGTGTGATGCTGCTGTGCTGGAAACTGGGCCTGATTCGAGGTTCATTTAAAGCAATGGAAAGAATCTTGTGGACAGGAACAGCTTTCAAACCAGGCTTTCAATTCTTTCCCAGTGAAATTTGAAATTTGCAGAGAGGGTTAATGCCTGGAAAATTATATAAATATGTTATGTCATAATATTATATGTCCCAAAATATTGGTAAAGGGTGTTTTTCCCAGAGATTAGAGCATTAGTGAAAAAATAATGATTAACCTTTAAAATCAGATTGGCATTTCTTTTTTCTCCAAATGTAGAATTAATACGCATTTTTTAATCATTAGTGTAATTTTCAGGATGATACTTTTGTTCTTTTGGCTGTTGAACTGTTACGGCTGCTAGTAACCCTTCAAATTGTTTGCTTCATTCAAGCATTCTTTTTTGAATAATTCATTAGGCATTATTATCCAAGCGTGGAACACCTCATTTAGCACTGGTGATCTTTTCCTTATGTGTAGCTGACAGGCAATCAAAGTTTTTATCAGTGCAGAAAATTTGCAATTCAGAAATGTAGTTGCAGCAATTAGTAGCTATCAGGTAGCATAGGAAGGACAGCTTCATAAAAAGAGAGAGTTGAATGAGCTCAACTGATGTTAGCACAAAAGTAATGGATAAAACTAACCAGCTGTTTCCAAATTTACCAAATGGAACATTCCTTTTTTCTCAGAATAGAGGCTTTAATTAACTTTGTGTTATGTGTGGCTTCACGAGAGGAGAAGTGACTAGGTGACAGAACATCCCCCTTTTGGTGCCCTTCACTTAATTTTGTAACTGTATTAAGATGTCCTGTCGATATACAGCTCACTCCCTGTCTCACTGCAGGAAAAACTTCCAGGTTTCCCTTTGCTCACCTTAGGGAGAGCAATGAGGTTTTTTAAAGGTATGGCAGATTTTTTTTCTCTCTCTCAGTACAAATATTGATGTTTTTATGCTGCTGCAAGAAGCTTGCTGAAGTTTGGGCACTCCAGGTGAACTCCTAGTGCGGCTTCTACAGTGACAGTCTCAGAATAAAAATAAATATTTCTAGGAAACAAGGTGGGAGAAGAGGTTGTGGAAGCAGGAGGAAAGAGTGAGCTCTTAGTTTCATATGTTACCAACCAGTCTAGCTCATTTCCTTATTGCAGACCAGGAGATGTTTATACTGGATTTGACCCCATGAGTCACATTTTGGAAAGTTCAAAGAGAAAAAGAAAGCATTAGTGGCTCTACCATCTACAGTGTTCACTGGAATCCTGGAGGAGACCTGGACATTGGTCTTGTTCCTGGGATAGTTTATCTGGTCTGGAGTGGACTTTTTCAGGATTTAACTTCAAAGACACTTGGTATGCCAAGTCCTCACATTCTGGTGAGTTGCTCTAATTGGTTTGTGACTGAATAATTGTCACAGCTGTATCATCCCCTCATATCATTTTTGAAACTGAGAGTGCTCCCTGGCCTTTCTTGTGGTTCTTGTTTGAAGGAGAAGTTTCCTGTCACTGGATCCCAGGCAAGTTTTGCCTGCATGCTGCCCCAAACAGGGCAGCTGGCCAGCAAGAGGGGCAAGCGGGAGAGGAAACACCTTTCCCCAGGCTCTGCCTCCACACTGCAGGTGTGCAGCACCCTGACCATAGGGCAGCACGGGGGGCCTGGAGGGCCAGATCCCCTTCTGAGATCCCTCACTCTCACTGAGCACTCCAAACAGAGCCTACAGGTGTGTGAGGGTGTTTAGCAGGTCTCTGAAATCTGGCACGGCAAAGCTTGTGGCTCCACTTCCATCCTGTCCTGTGGCCTTCCATGGGTGAAGTTTCAACAAACCTCTTTTGCTTTTTAACAAAAAGCAAAATGAGTCCTCCAGTATCCAAGTGGAGGGAGAAAGCCTGAAGTGCAGAACAGCTCAACTGATTCAAGAACAAGAAGGTATGTGGAGCAAGGCCCTACATCAAATACTTATATGTCATGGTGGTGGAGACTGTGAAAACTGGGAGAAACACTGCTGCAGTGTAATTTAGAAGCATTTAAAACCTACTCTCTTTGTGCTTATTGCTGGTCCACTGTATTCATATAGTGCTTTTAAGTACCAGTGCTGAGCCACATGTGAACATTATTTTATCCATTGTGTTGTCTGCCTCCTTTTAGTGAAATGAAATGATGCCATGTTTCACATACTGTTTCCTCCTCTGACAGCAGCCACAGGGCTCAGGAAACTGCTCGGAGCAGCGTGGGCCATCTCCAGCAAACGCTCCCATCTGGGGAGGCACTTGGGAAGCTGCAGAGGAAGCAGGTGTGCAGCTGCCAACCCCCATTCCCCACAGGGAAAACTCTGCATTCCCAGCAAAAGGAACCTCCTGGCGTGTTCTCCCGTCTCGGGGGTCTGCCTGGCCTTTTGCTGACAGCATAATTTCCTTAGGAGTTTCAGAGTCTGACATCTCTGTTCGTGACCCTTTTTTCTAAGCAACATTAATATCTGCTGCAGGTTTGGCAGGTGCAACATCCGCTAATTGTGTCTGCATCGCCAGGCCTGATTCAAACACCCCTCCAACATCTGAATTTCTACATGGGCAATGAACAGACCTCCTTTTCTCCTGGAAAGAGTGCCCTGCTCACTTTTGAACTCCTGGCCAACAATCTCCCAAGCAAGAAGAAACACATAGTTAGGAAATTTGCCTAAACCATCGTTGTGAAAACTCATCAGTGTGTCTAATGGAACTGAACAGCCTTTGCCAGTCTGAACTATGGCTCGTGTCACAGGCACAACCAAAGCTCTTTTGTAAGATGAACAAGGAGATACCTACCTCAAAAAGCCAAAAATAGTTGATATAAACTTGACTGAAGTGGCCATCTGAGGTGGTGAAAAGCAGCACAGCAGGAATCCACAGTGACCAGACACTGTGCCAGGCAGAGGGTGGGTCTGGGCTGATGAGCTGCTATGGCAGTGAGCTTCCCATCCCTCGCAATCCAGTGAAGCATGCCTAACCTGGCACTGGTTACTCATCCCTGGCACTGCTTACTCTGTCCCAATTCATTTTTCAGAAATACATAAGATTTTGAGAACAAACTTTCTTCCCAATAAAGAAAGAAACATAAAATCTCCCTGTGATCTCCACCACACCTAGCCACCTAGTCAAGTATACATTTTAAATATAAATAATATATCAAAATAACAGTTAATCAACACTAGATTTGTGTCCAATCTGGTTCTGTCTACCATCAAATGCTGAGAAGCTTCTGAAATCCCACTTTTTTTTTGATATCACAAAATTGATTTTATCGCATATTGATTCTAACATTGGGAGAAGACTTCAGGGAAGGTAAACAGAGAAATCTCAGGCTTGATTATCCTGAGATTTTTTTTCCCCAAGACTTAAAACTCTCATTAATTCTGATTAAACAAACCAGTATAGCTCATTTGGATTGTGAACTAACAGGTGCTTCTAAGACTGAAAGCAATCATCTTCTGCACACCCTGGCTTTGCTGGAGAGTAGAATTAAACCCAAAGTATATCTCCTAATGCTTCTTCATTTTTTGTGGATTTTATTTTTTTCTTTTTGAAGGAGGGATTGTTTTTAGATGGAACCAACTCGATGTTGTAGCAAAATTAAGCTTCAACAGTGAAACACAAGAGTGAATGAGAACCTTTAAATGTATAGCCCCCGCCACACTGACTGGGTCTTTCTCTTTTAATCCTGTTTCAGCTGAAAAACAAGTTCCCAGGTTAGACATAAATACTTTAGTGATGCCTTTCAGAACTGCGTGGTTCTGGTTCTATATGGCTGATGTGCCAATATGTTGAATCAAGTAATTCCTTATGTTTAAACTCAGGTCCCTGTCCAGCTTTTTGGACAGTGAGAGTCACACAGCCTAACAGCCTCCTGCACTTACTGCTGCTGCTCCATGTCCCACAGAAAAGGTTAAAAGGACAGTGAGGTCTGTGGCAAGGTGTACAGTCCTAAATCCACTAAAGTATGAAGGCCCTACTGCAAGGTGACAGTAGTAAGTGCTAATAGATGGCATTGTGTTGCTTTTGTCTTATGAAAATTTCCCCTTTACTTCCTGCGTCATTAGTGGAGGAAGCGGCTGAGCACAAGTCCTTAGTCAACACATCTCTCGTTATTGTTGTTATTATTTTGGCAGAGGTTGGTCTGTATTCACTCCCACCTGGGTGTGGAGATGCCAGTAAGATGATTTGTCCTCTGAAATCAAACCAAACCCTCTGATAAACACTAAAGCTATGGGGAAGGACTTCCCTGGGCAGTCAAAAGTTTTAGAGAAGCTTAACTCAGACGAATCTGTTGGCGAAGGGCAAATTTCCCTAATGAATTTCTCTCCTAAACTTTTACGATAATTAAGAAGAGAGCACTGGTCACTGAGGTCATCACTGAGCAAGCAGAGCAGGGGAGCAAAATCCCTGAGTGATTGTTTCCCAAAGACTACTGTGTAGCCATTCCCACACCCAAGACATACCGTTCCATCTGCTCTCATGTTTTTTTTCTAAGGGCGGATTCTTTCTTCTCTAATTATTTTTTCTCAAATCAAACGAAATCATTGCACAGTCATAGAGCATTAATCACCTTATATAACTTCATAGTAGTGACACACAGAAATATAATAAGTAATAAAAAAATAAGGGAGGGTGATGCATATGTGGAAAGAACTGCAAGGCAGAGAAATTGCTCTGGATGCGTCACCACTTTCTCAGATATATCACAGAAAAATAAGGAAAGTCATCTCACCTTCAGGCTGACTAAAACCCCTGAGACGTACTCCATGTAAAATCCAGCAGAAAAAACATTTATGTTTTGCTAGGAATTAATTACTTTGTAGGTATAGATTTAGAGATAACTGAAGCACTAGAAAACATATTTAAAAAAACCAAAAAACCACAAACAAACAAAAAAAAGATGGACAGCTAAACACATGCTTCATGCCAACATGAAGCCAACATGAAGCCAACACAGCTTTTCCTGCCAACAGGACTTTTACTGTGACTTCACTGGAACACAAGAATAACCATAAGGGCTCAGAGGAAGGCATATCTCAGCATCCTGTCTCCAGCAGTGGCCATAGCAAGTGCCTCGGGTCGAGTGAGAATAAGGCATGCATCTATGATATTTACATACAGTAATACTCTCCTAGTCTCAGACTGGGTCTGATTCAAGAGCTTGCCTGAGTCTAATGCAATTTGTCTGTTTAAGTGCCCTCAGTAAATCTCTCTCAAGTGCTTGTCCAGTCTCCCCTTTCCAAATCCACATCATCTGCTGGCAAGGAGATCATAGGTTTAGGGGCAGATTACAAGTTTCTGTATCTTGTTTCCTTTTGGAAAAAATAAGAACACCTTTGGAGAGCCACTGTGGTCAGGTTTCTGGAGATTTTCTTTGATAATTTCTGAATGAAGAACTCTTGTGAACAGTTTTGATAAAATGCCTCCTACTTGATGGGAAATATTGCAAAAATCACGTAGGGTTTCTATTCTTTATTTCATTTCAGCATTGACATATCACCAAATATTCACCTTTAGGTTTTACCCTTGTTTGAATGAGACGTGTCAGTGGATTCCAGATGCTTTAGTAGCTCACAAAATATCAGTAGCGTTATGATAAAACACTCAGATTACCAGCTGGTCTAGAGTTATGGGTTTTAAATGGCATCCACTCCTTTTTGGAATTGCCTGCCATTTGTATACACAGATATCACATTTTTGCACCTGTACAACAAAAAAGAAAGCATTGTTTGAGTTTTGTAATCTGAATTCCTTGGGGCTTTTTAGTGTAGCCTAATGTGTTGTCTCTGTAGTGAGGGACCCATCACAAAGTTTAGATTTGGAGCTGAGCTACCACCAGCCTATGGTTGTTATGGTCCAATTTTTTGTGTGTAGGTCCCTCTCCGAAGACAGATAGGATTTCAACAGGCCACTCTTAACATTGTTAAGGATGCAAAACTGAGTAGCTCCAACTTTAGACAAATGGACCACAGTCAGACATATGTCTTGCATATATCTTGCAAACTCCCATCATCGTCTAGAGCCTGGGACAGGAGGTGACAGGGCAGAGAAATAAGGAGTTTCCATCAAGGTCTGTGTCGTATAAAACTGACAGATTCATATATGTTCCTGTTTGGTATTTTCCTGGAGCACATGAGGACTATTTATTAGGACCTCAGGGATGACAAAGGATGAGTCTACCACAGTTTGGAGGCTATAACAATGTAAAAAAATTTAAAGACTGCTGTTAGGAGTCACCTTCACTGCTTGCCAGCACAGGGGAGCACCTGGTCAGGCCTCTGTCAGGCCAGGTACAGCCACAATTCTTCATCAGCAAGTGTGATGAAGTTGGTTCAGCTCAACTGGAGACAGGAACATGTGGCTCCTGAAACCCTGAAAATGTGTTTTGTGCATTGCTAATAAGAGAGGGAAATAGTGCTGCTGGACATTGGTTTTAGTTCCTTATCCAAAGTCTATTAGGAGATGCAGACAAATGTGTTGGTGCCTTACAGTGATGATGGGAAATAAGATTATTGAGTTGGTGGTCTGTGAAAAAGGAATAAAGTTTGATTTAGTCTAGAAGCTAGAAAAATACATACATGAAATATTTTAGGTGCTGCTACAAAATATGTCTATCTCTGTACCTATTTTTATATATATGAAATGAACTGTAGGCCTTTTATGTGGTTATACTTACCTGTCTTCCTTCCTATATGAGGAGCATTACACAATGACTAAGGAGCCTGATCATGGCTCTTTATTGAGACAAGAGTAAGTGTCTTGTCAGTGAGCAGCCTAATTACTGACTCGAGATTGTATCAGAAAATTCCCACATATTCTAATCAATACTGGATTATAAAACTTTCTACTGTAGCTGTATATTTTTAACATTTGCCTCTCAGTGCTATCAGTTGCCCTTCCCTTGCTCTGATATTTGGTGCCTTGATTAGAGCAAAACAAAAGCAGAAACAAGCTTTACCGTTTCTCTGCTCTTTTTGGAGTTCCTGTGAAATAGTTCCTGATGCTAAAGAGAGGCTGCAACACTCTAAGCCACGGGCATGCAGGAACAGCACAAGGTGTTGCCAGCTATGGGAAAGACAGAAAGCCTATTTTCAAATCCCTGTGAATGGGTTAATGTTGTTGCTAGGAAAAGATTTGCCCTTTTACAGATCTGAAGGGAGGTAATGTTGACAGTAAGGAGTAGAGGCCCAGCAAGGTTTTAAGTTTTTGTGTGACTTTTATTTCAGGAAAGGAAAGGGCATTGACAACAACAGCTGCCTGTAGCACAGCTTCCCCTCCTTTTTTCACACTTGACTTCTAATATGGATTCCAGGCATGATTCAGCAAAGAGAGGAAAGAAGATTTTTACAGACATGGACTGGCAGTATTAGAAAAAAAAATTATGCAAAAACCCCAACCCTGAAATAACATAATGGGCTTTCTTTGATAGATCTAAAATTTTGACCTTAGCAATCTTGCATAAGCCTTAATTTGCAAGAGTTTTATGGGTCTCTTGCTTTAAGTGCAGAGTTATTTGCTGGGAGCACAGACTTGGTCTAACAGGGCTAACTGGTCTGGCTCAGAGAAGGTCCCAGCTCACCTGGAGCCTCAAAATGAAAAAGATAAAACCACTAAATTGCATTATCTGGAGATTCATTTTGTTCTTATTTAAGTATATGGCAAATAGATGGAGAATGATTTTGTGATCCAGAAATGCCAGAAATGGTGCTGACGGCTGGAGTACTTTATCCCTTTTTCTTAAGTAAGTACTCCCATTCCAAAGCTGGAACAACATTTTTTAGCTTGAGGAACAGATTTTTAAAGACAACGATAAACCTCTGGAGCTCTTCCAGCCTATCCTCATACACCAAGACAAGAGCAACTGTTTCTAAACCGTATCTACTGGATTGAAACATATATACACACAAGGTATAAGTAGGCAGCTGTGAGGAGTCACGAGTTGGCTGCATATTAAGCTGAAATCAACTGGGCACACATAACTACAGGAAAAGAAGAGAAAAAAAACTTCTGAGAGAGACAGAAACTTGATCGGTGTGGGAGTGATTGATTTTTTCAGATGGTTGTGAGAGTTGGTGGTTATTGTATTTTAGCATATGATTAGAACTGCTTACGTTTGGGTATTGTTGAAATCTAATGGACAGTGGATAATCCTCAGCAATTTAAGTGTGAATTAAAATGACGAATGTCTCCTTTTGCTGAAATGGTGGCACAGTCAGGTGAGGTCCCTGGTGGCTGAAAAAGGGAAACTTTGTACTCATTTTCAAAAGAGGAAGAAAGGAGGATCCTGGGAACTACTGACCTGTCAGCCTCACCTCTGTGCCTGGGAAGATCATGGAACAGATCCTCCTAGAAGCTCTGCTTCTCTCTGTCTCATGGAGAACAGGGAGGTGAATCAAGACAGGCAGCAAGGCAAGTTCTGCCTAACCAACCTGGTGGCCTCCTATGACGGAGGGACTACATCAGTGGACAAGGGAAGGGCCACAAATGTCATCTCTCTGAGCTTCAGTAAGGCCTTTGACATGGGCCCCCACAACATCCTTCTTGCTAAACTGGAGAGATATGGATTTGATGAGCAGACTGTTCAGTGGGTGAAGATTTGGCTGGATGGTTGCATCCAGAGGGTAGCGATCAATGGTGGAGCATCCAGATGGTGATGGGTGACAAGTGGTGTTCCCCAGGGGTCTGTGTTGAGGACCAGTATTGTTTAATATTGTTTAATATCTTCTTCAATGGCATAGTGGGATCGAGTGCACCTTCAGCAAGTTTGCAGATGTCACCAAACTGAGTGGTGCAGATGACACACCTGAGAGACAGGATGCCATCCAAAGGGGCCTGAACAAACTCACAAAGTGGGTCATGGGAACTTAAAGGGGTTTAACAAAGCCAAGTTTAAGGCCCTGTGCCTAGGTCAGGGAAACTCCTGATATCAACAGAGGCTGGGGAATGAACAGATTAAGAGCAGCCCTGTGGAGAAAGCCTTGACAGTGCTGGTGGACAAAAAGCTGGACATGATACGGCAGTGGGCTCTCACACCCCAGAAAGCTGGAGCACCTCTCCTATGAAGACAGGCTGAGAGAGTTGAGGGTTGTTCAGCCTGGAGAAGAGAAAGCTGTGAGGAGACCTTATTGTGACCCTTCAATGCTTATAAGAAAGATGGGGACAAATTTTTTGAGCAGGGTCTGTTGGGATAGGACAAGGGGTAATGGTTTAAACCAAAAGAGGATAGATTTAGACTAGATATAAGGAAGAATTTTTTACAATGGGGGTGGTCAAATGCTGGCCACAGATTGCCCAGAGATGGGAGAGATGCCTCATCCCTGGAAACATTCAAGGCCAGGTTGGACGGGGCTCTGATGAGGAACCCGATCTAGTTGAAGATGTCCCTGCTCGTAGTAGGGGGGTTGGACTAAATGACCTTAAGTGTCCCTTCCTACCGAAACCATTCTTTGATTCTATGTTACTGGTAGAAATAATTTATGCAGCTGATAAGAGCAATCCTGTATTGACAGCAACATTAGAAGGAAGCCTGTGAATTATGGATGGCAGCACAGGCTGTCATAAAGCACTTTGCAACTTTAAATCCCCAGAAGCTTGTACCAATAGTGTCCATACCTCCTCCTTCTCCTCTTTAGTAATTGAAGACTACTCTTTTGTTAAAAAAAAAAAAAAAATCAAACTGGCAAGGTCAGTCTGAATATTTTTCATTACCTCGTGTGTCCTCTAATGGTTTGGGAAAATCTCAAATCTGCACAATTTGCTGGGTCTGGGACTGGCAAAGGAACAGTAGGATAGTGACTGGCAGAGATGACAGAGTGCTCCTCTGTGCAGAGAGATGTGAATGTAGCTACCATTTCTACACTAAAGTTTTAATAATGCTTTCATTTTCTCTTAAGATTATCAGAAACTGAGACTCATCCCTTGCGATCCCTGTGTTAATTGTGGCTGTTTATGATAATAACTTCCTTGATTATTTTGGATGATTTGAGTTCTGAGACTTTTCTCGTATATATGTGAGTGCATCTGCGTGTTTTAAGATATGAAAATTGCTCTGGTGTATTCCTGTTAAATTGCATGGTAATAACTATAACAATATCCCACATAAATTATGACTGTGGAGACTTACCTACTTGTCCTTGCCTTAGCTAATTATATTTCACCCCCATTCACTTTTTTCATGCTGTCACTTCAAATGTATATTTTTTGGTTCTCTAGCTCTGCGGTAGCTCTAGTACATTCCCTGACAGTAGGATGGGTTACAGTTACAGTGGGGAGACTTGCTGGACTAAATGAACTGAAATGAAAGATATTTTAGTCTCCTGACATACAACTCTCAAGTAACCGTATGGAAAGCCAGTCCTTTTTTTTTAATGAATGAATATTTCTGACACATAATTCAAATGCCTGAAACTAAGCACATCTGGGGACAGATTTGATGCAGAGACAGTCCAGACAGGCCAGAAACTGCACCTCCTTTTTTTATAGGGCCAGGCCACTGGTGTAAAGCCCAGCATGAGGACCAGGCTCTTTTGACCGTATGTGAGGAGGAATGGGCTGCCCAGAAAGGCAAGCCCTAAAACCTTGCCCCTTTTGAAGCATTAAAGAGCTGGAAACAAGAAGGGTGGGATCATGTTTCAACTTCTAACCATTGTTCTCCAGAGCTCAGCTGTCCAGATCTGCAGTTTTAACATGCATTAGCCTGATGTTTTATGTTGAAGACCCTTGAAATGAGGACAACCAAACCCAGGGAGCACCCAAACTACAGCCAGACTTCCAGGTAAAATTCTATTTGCTTTTAAAAGCAATTTACCCTTGAAAAGACCATTTTTCTAGGAAACATTTGGCTGCAGGTTTTGTTTAAGGAGAGTGGATGCCTTTAGAGAGCAGCCTGGCTTGGAAGAGCAGCATTTTGTTGGAAGAGGGGCAGGTCTGGCTGCACATCCTCTGAGGCTCCAGAGGACCTGAGGGTGCATTGTCCCCCATCCCTACGTCTTCTGGTCTGTGTTGTCCCCGAGAAGCAGTTCTGTTATTCAGGGGTCTCTTTACTTAAAAACCATGTTTTCAGTGAGGGTTTTTAACACTCAAGCAAGTGCCATAGTACCAATGCCACGTAAGTTACATATCCCGCTGTTAGCAAGGTAGGGCAGGGATGTACCTTCACCATTAATGCCCCAGTTCACCACTCATGTTTCTGCCATTTACATTTTTGACTTTTCTAAGGCATTTATAGCTCTCTAAAACATCCCAATTTACCCTCTGTGTCCTTTTCGCAAAAAATAACAATAAAAAAATTAAAGCTCCTCGGGGAGGACGATTATTTTGGTTTTTTGGTCAAAACACTTCTCCACTTCATAAACAATGAGGTCTTTCAGTCAGATTTAAACCCACAATTTCTCAAAAATTTACAGGTTATTCTGGTGACATTGCTACTGTATTAGCCTTTCTGTTCTCTCTCTGGCTTCTTATACTGTCAGATATTATCAGAGTACCTCAGCATCTCACGCATAAAATCAATAGCAAAAGTAAAATCTCTACAGGGGTTCATACTCTCTGGCAATGCTCCCTTCTCACTGGTAAAAAAATTTTTCCTTGAGTCAGGGCTTTTTTTCTCGATTCTGAAGAGTGGAGAGGAAAACGTTTAGCAATAAATGTGGTGTTTGTATCGGGTGTGAGCTGCACCCACAAAAAAAAAGGGTCCTTAGAGGTACTGGTGACCCCTCCTGAAGGCAACTACCCCTGGGTTTCCCATGTCAGGTGGGGGGTCCTCCATGTGTCCACCCACACCCGCTGCCTGACGTGACATGGGCTGGGGACAAGGATCTCTGGCACAAGTGGGATCACCACCTGCAACCAGGTTGGTGGCCTTTGCAGCATGTGGTCCTTGGCAACCCCAGGGCTGCTGTACCCAAATGGGTCAGCATAACCCCTTATTGGAACCATTGGCCTCATCTGACTTCCACACCTTCCCTGAAATGGTACATTTCTGTTAAATTCAGCCCTTTCATTTGTTTCTAAAGCCCTCTCTCACATCTGTCTGTCGAAGCACTTCACGTCTTGATTTGCCTCCTCCACAACTCTCGGCCACGTTTCTCTCCTTCAGGAGTCTCTTTTCAGGATAAATAGATGCTATTTAATTTCTCCTCATACAGAAGCTCTTCCATACATTGGAATATTCTCATCTCTCTTGTCTAAAACCTATCACTACCTCTTTTTTTACAGTGAGAGACCAGTAGGGCAATGAATTACGTCAGGTATGGATGCACCAAGGGTTTAAACAATGGCATAATGACGTCTGCTGTTTCTTCTCTCTTTGTTTTCATCTTTCTGTGCACAGGGATACTGATGAAACCCCTCTTAATAATGTCACCAATGTCACTGTAGAGTTTTCTTTTGTATTGTCATTTGTGTTGCATTTTAGAGAGGAAGAAGTATTTTTAGTAACATGTGAAGCATAAAAGCAGGTGCTGCATCTTTCAGATTCACAATTTAACCCAAATGGCTTTCTGTGTCATTAGCTTCATGCAGCCCTGCTGAAAAGAACTATAAACTACAATCTAGGCTAGTTTTTTTCCACATAAAATTTCCAGCAGCAGCATATGTGCTTGTCATGTAGCTGGGGCTGGTCCAAGCCGTGCAGAAGTGCGCTGGATAGGATCGTGCCCATGGTCACCCTGCGGTGCCGCGCTCAAGAGAAGAGATGCCAAAGGGCTCCTGGTTATCCCTGCCCTGGCAGGGACAGCACCATGGAGCCCTGTGGTCCTCTGGAGGCACCCAGTGCTTCTTCCCAGCCCCATCCTGATGCCAAGAGGGGTTTGCAATCAGCAGTAGGTCTCAGAGTGGTGGTTTGTGGCTGCCGGTGGCTCCCGCGCTGTTGTCAGGTGTCTGTGGCCATGCAGTGACACCCCGATGTCACTGCAAAGGGGGGACTGACACACTCCCCCTTAGCAAATCACACACTGGTGGGCAGATCCACACGTTCAATGGGTCCAGGCTGAGCGAATTTGGTGCCAGAGTGATTTAGCTCCCACACACCCCCACCATGATGAATTTTCCTCCGAGAGGCCCACATAGAGCTCACGCTCAGGTTACTCGTGGTGATGGCTTCTACAAAGATGTGAGCTGACACCAGCACCCGTTCCTCATGCAGCTGCTCTTCACTGCAGCCCTCCTTCATGCAACTCTCCTTCGTGCCATCCACAGAAAAAAAAGACTGCACTGCAGACGCAGTTTCCAGTAGTGACACTGATATGGGTTAACCCAAATTTTGGAAATCCAAGCCTAAAAGAGAACTGATTCTTCAGAAACTGCAGGCTATGCACCCCTGGAAAACAAGTGTTACCATGGATTGCCCTTAGTCATGCTGGGGACAACCACCCCTCTGGCCAGGGAAGCAGCTGCTCCTATTTGCTCTTTTATTGCTGGTCCTGGAGCAAGCATATTTCAGCCAGATTAGAAAATCTGAGACATCAGTTTGTACTGCTGATTGGCAGCTTTTTCTTCTGCAGCAAGTGCAGGATATTTTTTCGGGATGCTTTGCAAGCAGTCACCTCTGAGTGCTCAGCAGAACAGACCATAGCCTCACACGCGACTCTCTCTCCACTGTGTCACTGCTACTGTACAGCCTGAGAAACTGTTGTCGCTACAGCCCACAAAATTCATATGCTATCCCAACTCACAGCCCATTTCCCAGCTTTTTCTGCGCTGCAGGACCAGTGGCCTGATCTATGTTGTGCTCCAGGAAAAGTGTGAGCAACACTGAAGCATTGCAACTTGTTCTTTGTCTTTGCCAAAGCCATGGTGGAACGTACATGGTGAATCAATCCAGCGATCTCTTTCCTTGCTTTCCACTAACTTCCACCAGAAAACCGTAGTCTGTTTTGATGCTACGAGGTTTGAACTTGGGATAGCTTATGATAGCAATGTTCATTCACTGTTATTTTGTTGAAGCAATGTAGAAAGACAAGGTTTAATCTGTGAAATGGGCCATCTGTTCCCATACAAACTCCATAATAGAATGCACAACTATTTCAATTAATACAGTAAACCGTCTTTAAGCAATACAGATGATTTCGTATAAATTCTTGGCAGAAGATGCCATCATCCTTTGCTCTAATTTTTCTTGATTTTACCTTCTTATTTTTCTATTTAAAGAAAAGGAATGACAACTTGTCTCGCTGGGAGAAAACTTTGCTCATAGATGGATCAGGAATAATTAAACCAAATAGTACTGCAAACTCCAGCAGACAGGATATCTCCATTACAGAGAGTAATGTTGTCGTTTCTTTGACCATCCTCCCATCAATCCATCCATCAACAAATTAAAGCTGGCTAAAGAGCCACTTATCTTGAGTGCTTTTTACCCTGATTGCTGTCAATCTAGGTAAATAAACATTTTCCCTAGGCAGAGTTTACATATTTAACCATGTTTGAGGAGACAGTCCCCTTGCTACTCACACATCCAGCAAACAGCACATGCTTTTGCTATGTTTCCTTACTCACCTCACCCACATATTGCAACTCCATTGAATAAGCCCCACTCCCTCTGACTCCCTTTGGTTTCTCTTTGAAGGTGGCATGACTAGGATAAAGTTGCAATAAAACTTGCAGATTGAAAAATGTTCAGAAACGAATTTTATTCCCTTAGGTTGGAAAAGCCTGGTCTCCCATGCAGAAGGCACAGCAATAATGAAACAAGGGTGTGAAAGAAAGAAAAACTGAACAGCAGAGCTTTATCAGTGCAGAATATGGCAATGCTACTGCATCTGACTTCCATCGTTTAAACCATGACACCACGAATTACTTTAGGGCTTCATGATGCACATAAACATGATATGAACAGCATTTTATTTGCTATCTAATAAATATGTATGTGCCAGTGAATACACTGTTAAAGATATTACTTTCTTCCGATTATTTATTTTTCACTTAATTGATATATACTGTGGTTCACACTCTGCCTGCTGCCTATCAAGCAGGAGAAAAGGAATATAGCCCTCTTAGTTATTAGTGTTAATGTGTGCCTGGTGCTTTTCAGAAGGCACTCACAGACACACACGTGCACAGAAGGGGTGACATTGGCCTCCTACCCAAGTCAATAGGCTGTGCACCACTGCTGTCAGTAACCAGGGGGGCTGCTCCCAAACCTGACTGCTACTACGCCAGAGTATGACTGAGAACAAACCCGCTGCTGTGGGCAGAGCTGGAGAGCTGTTAGGGAAGCAGGAGAGGAACAACAACCTGATATTCATTAAGAACGATTTGCCTTTTTCTCTCAAATACCTTGCAAATGCGGCAGCTCGTTGGGGCATGTCTTAGTCGTTAGATTTCCCTACAATGAAGGCAGGATGTAAGAAAATGCTTTTGCAGTGGCAACGTGCATGTTGGATAATGCTGCAGTGGTGTCAGTGGAGAACACTGGTTTAAGAAGGGTAAGGATGGCTCTTCAGGAGAGTCACAAACACCAGTATGGCACTGCCACTGCCTTATCCCTTCTGGAAGCCAAAGCAGACTCCAAACAGCATCTTGTCTCTTTTACCTCCAATGAAGTTTGGTACTGAACATCTTACTGGTTACAGGCTTCTCTTTTTGAGGCAGTTAAGACAGAATCAAAGGAAGTTTTGACTTTCCAAACAGGACTTGTCCCAAGTACACAAACATCTCCTGAGACTACGACTCTGAACTATCCATTCCAGATTTTGGTGCACCTCCTTTCCCAGGCTTGCTCCTTCTGCCCCACACATGCTTGGTCATTGTGAAGAGGCTTCTCAGGGACTTGTTGGAGAGGCTGTGCCCCCTCCAACAATTTGTCAAAGGCAGCTGTGCTGTAAAAGTCATCATGGTTGAAGTTATGGAAGAAGAGAACTCAGCAGGGACACCTTCCCCATGGACTGCAACAGAACAGACATGGTAAATGTGTAGCATAACCTTTCCTTACACCCATCTCTCTTCCTGTTGCCTGCTCTCAGGACCTCAAGGCAGGAGTTTGCTGTAACATGATGAAAAAAAGATGTGACTTTTCCACCCTTTTAATAGACCCAGTAAGCAATAGGTGCCTTCCTTTCCTCTGCCAAAACAATTCTTCTGTCTAGACAAATAAAGGCAACCACATGAGGGATTTATACTGCTAATATTCTAATCGAACCCTACCTCAGATTTCTTTCCTGAAGCACAGCCACAAGATTGGTGTAAATCTGATGGTGATGAGTTCAGCAGTTGAACCTCAAGGTACCTTTCCACCCTGGGAGCATCCATGCCTGCCCTGCCCCAATGCCCCCACGCACAGGAGGCAGCGTGTCCTTGCACCGTGTTGTCCCCATGAGGGTGTATGTGTATAATATGTCATTTCTCCCGTAACATGTCCATAAGCACAGGGCAGCGGGTCAAACCTGGGGAAGCAAAGTGGTTGTTTACAGATTTGGGGGAGGAGGGGGACAGGCACAGAGCTGAAGGAGGAGATGCAGTTTGATTTCCCCCTCTCCAACACTCACAGGGGACAGTGAAAACGTCCCCAGTGTAGCCTGCCATCCTCGGGTTGTTCTCTGGCATCTGCTGCCCTCATCCTGGAGCAGAGTCTGTGCCTCACTTTGCCCAGGGGAAAACACTTCCCATCTCGAGGATCTTGGCAAGATACCTGAGGTGCCTCATCACATTCCCTGCGTTTCACTAATGATGAGATGCCACGGTGCTTGGCTCACACCGCGCACCCGCTCATTAAATCTCAGCCACATCTTCAGCACTGATATTCTGACCAGGTTCTTCAAATGCAAGCATGGATGGCTTCTTGCTTGTCACTGAAGGGGCCCTCACAGAAGCCAGGAGTGGGTAAGATGGCTGATCTGATGAGGCAGGAGTAGCCTCCATCTTTTAGCGCTTGATTTCCTCATCTTAACTCTGCATAAACACTACTTCTTTGCATTTATTTATACTCAAGTTTAAGTGCCTGTGCAAATTATAGCACAGACAGCCAGAACAGAAATGAGGCATTTAAATGGTAAATAAACACTGCCTGTGCATGGTGGTGATTTTATAAATAATATCCCCTTTTAAGCTTTATTCTCTTCCATACAGGAATGTCACTTTTCAGAACATCTGAACTTGCAAACATCACACATCAGTCTCTTTATATGCTTATTTAAAGAGCATATCAAACTATTTCTGCAAGCAAAAGGACTAAATTATCCATGAATTCCATCCTTAACCCAGAAAATGTCAAGAGTTTTCTGTAATAATAGTCCCAAACATGGCAGCTGTAGTGGTTGGAGTACCCCCCCTTTAGGAGTGGGAGAGCCACACATTTCTGGGAATACACTCACCACTGAGCACGTCCTGACTTTGTTTATCAGCTGTTATACATACTGGGCTCCACACATGGGCTCCCTGCAGTTGTGTAGTGCCTTTGCTGCCTCCTCTGTGCTGTGTTTCTCCTCTAAGGGTGGGAATTTTCAGTAGAGCCCTCACCCAGCCCTGGAGAAGCTCTTGGCAAGCAGGCGCTGCTGGAGCAGAGCCATGCCAAGCAGAGAACAGAGTTGGGCCATCTCAGTGCAATATGATTTCCATGTCCTCCCAGATGAAGGGGGAGATGAAAATATTAATCTTCATTATTTCTTCCTACAGCTTGCAGAAGCCATTCATGACTGGAGGCCTCCACCCTTATCACTCCATTTATTAGCAAAATATATCCAGATTATAAATTTGGTCCTGTAGCAATTCCTTGTTGGCTTTTGCTTTTGCCCACTAAAATGCAAAGTAATAAAAAAACTTCCACATTGCTTTATTCTTTAAGTCCTGGCCTTCTTTGCATGATCTCTGGATTTAATGCCACCTTCCAGATGATTTTTATTGCAACGTTTACAATGCAGACCTATAAACATCTACAAAATTCTACTTGTTAAGTTTGTAATAACTACTGCCCACAACTACCTAACAAGCAGGTTTACACCTGAAACATTTTAATGAAGAGGCAGGTTGTTCATGTGCATGTTCTCAGCTGGGTGCTGTTTCGAACAACAAACTTCCACGGTTAAAATCAGACTGATACAGAAGCACTGACCACAGAGAAATGTGTTTCTGGGTCCCAGATTTCGGGCACAGGTCACAACACCATACAACCTACAGTGCTGCATTTGCTCTGAAATATATGCAGGTCCTTCACTGAGGTTAACAGGGAAGGGGGTGTTTTTACAGCATGTGTGCAAGTAGGAATTAAAAAATAATCAAAATTTTCTAACTACTGTCCAGACACTACCAGCTCCTAACCAGCAGCGTAGCAGGGTCATACCTGGCCTTTGCTTTTGAGGAGTGAGTGGAAAGTGGAAACAGAGTGCAGTGTTTGTTGTTTCCTGAGCTCCCAAAATGCACAGCCTGGTGAGGACCAGCTCAAACTGGCTTTGATTTCCTGCTACACTATCTCGAGTAAAAATATGTGATTTAACTTCACAATGGCAAGAAGATGCAGGTGTTGTGCTAGTGTGAAATAAGTAGTCAGGAACAAATATGTCCAAATAGCTCATGAAGTTGATAAGGCACTAGGGAGCTACTTTACTTTCCAGCCAGTGGGTCCCTTGGTGGAAGAAGCAGTGATGGTGAGTGTGTTTGCGTTGTGGCAGAGCAGTTTCTGGCTTCAGAGCAGACCCAGCCACCCATGGCATGTCCCTCACTGATGTCCACTCTTCTTGTCAGCCTAAGCACAGATGGGAAGGGATGTAGAGGCAGCGACACCCACAGACACTGCTGAGGGATGTTTCCAAGCAGTGCCCAGGTGTGTTTGCAAGGTGGTGTGGAGAAGCTGGTGTTGCTCAGTCCTACAATGACTGTCCTGTGGCTGCAGAGCAGGTGTCACTGGCCAAAACTCAACCTGCCAAACACTGGCTCTCTCTACAATTTTAACAGACATGATGGAAATGCAAATTGCAAAATTCTCTTTGGCACAATTGTATTTGGTCTTCTTTTGTCTCATAATCAGAACACAGTGGTGGAATTTATTGTAGGTACAGTTTTGCCATCTTACTCCAAGATGCAGAACTGAGAAAAAATTGAATACTCTGTGAAAAGGACTGAGGCAAAACACATGAGCGTTATACAGTCTCCTCCTAATGTGGTCTCTCAGAGTGGATAATAATATAAACATTCATCCATTAGAAAAAAACTACCCTTTACTGCCCCCCATTAAATACATTGGCAGTCCTATTAAAATACAAGTCAGATTTGTGTTTAATGATCTTGAAAGGAAAGTAATGGCTTGAGTATTACCATTCAAATGTTCTTACAGCAGCATATAATATTTACAGTCTAAGTGCCACTTCTGAGTGCTACATGGCACTGAGGACTGCCCAGCCTCTTCAGAGAGCCTGTGCAACTGAGAATCAGGGTACAAAAGTGATACACTCTCTGAGCACTGCGAAGCCTGTGAGAAGCAACCAAGCAATGGGCTGCATAATTTTTCAATTTCAATAAGCTCTTGACGGGGGGGGGGGGGGGGGGAATATCTTACAAAACCCCTCCAACCCTGAGAAGGCAGAGCTTGAACACCACAGATGCTTGCTCAGGTGAGGAGTTCTGCTCTTGTTCACGAGTTAAGCTCCTTGCTCTGTAAGCACCATGTGCCAGCAGCAGGACAAAGTCATGCTGAGATCTGTCGTGTTTTTAACCCCTAACAGTTTCTTAATCAACATCATGGATTACTTGTATTCAACTTTTACATATGTTCTTGTGGAAATATCCTCAGTTTGGAACTCATTTTGACAAAGGGAGAGGGGAACATGAAAGTAAACAGGAAGAAAAAATGTTTTTATTATATTTGTTTGTACAAGGCTATCAAGAGTAAACCAGGAAAGCATTTCATAAAGCACATGGGAAGAGTGCCACAAAGAATATCAGAATATTCCCAGTGGGAAAAAGTGAGGTCCAAGTCCTTTTTTCCTTTTCTCCTCTGTCTTGCCTACCAAGATCTTGGTCCCTCAGGCTTCAAAAGGGATGGCGAGAGACTGGGCTTGGTGTCCATGTCTCACTGCCACCCCACCAGTGACTCATGACAGCAGACCCTGGAGTGCAAAACTGCTTGGCAAGGTCAGCCCCTTGCTCTGTGCTTGTACACGATGCAGCATGCGGAAGCCACAGTCAGCACTGAGACTGTGGCACCCACCTATAAAGCAAGATTAATTAAAAAATACTAACAAACTCAAAATGTCCAGGGCATTGCCTTTTATTGGACATGCTGGTTCTGAGACTGACAATCCTGCCATAGGGAATTAGCTTTTGCATCCTTGGATGCCACTGTCAGATGCCATCCCAAGCAGGCAGGACAGCAAGGATGTGATGTGAATGGAGTCGGATGAGAGGCAGTAAAGTACCACCATGTACTAATCAAACTGGTGCCATGGGCCAAATATTAATGTTAGAACATGGTGAGGGTGCCTGTAATCACTTTATTAATTGTAATGGCTAGCATTTCTGTCACATAGTTTATCTCCTTTGTATGCACTTGGCTGACAACCAGCTTCCTCTCTCAAGAGGTGTTATTCTCTGCAGAGTGTGGTCTTGGTTCTAACCCTTTCTCCATCTCAGACACTCGTGAAGTGGTGGTTGAAACAGTCCAGACACAGTAATCTTCATTCCCTTCCACACTGAGACTTCTTAGATCACTCTCACCATAGAAAAGACCTGTAAAGCTGGTACAAAGGTAGTTTGGGTTCCTGTGAAATCCCTGGGTGATTCCAGGGGCTTTAGTGGAAGTAGGAATTAAACTTGAAATCTCTGCAAGTGCTGTGAAATGCCCGTACACCTCTTTGACAAACACGGGGAGAGAGGAAGGCAGAGAACCAGGAAAAGGGAAAACATTTGCATTTTATGAAAACTATAATAGCAAAGAAGAGCAGAAACACCTTCAAGTAACCAGGGGCACACACCTGTCTTTGAAGGCTTGCCCATCACTGCAGATGTGTGTATGAATGAAGACTTTAAGCATGCCCGTGGCAGTCTAGCTGTGTACCATACAGAAAGCTTTGCCAGCCAGTTTACTGACCTGAGAACTGAAAATCAGCACCCAAGTCTGCCTCACTTCCCCCTGCAGATTAGTACATCTGGATGCACTGGATCAGGACACTTGGGAAGTCCAAAACACTAATAGTGTTTTCTCTGGATCCTCTTCAGTCTTTCACCAGTGAACTGAAAAATATGGCTGTGCTGAGTGACCTGGGATTTAGCTGAGCTCCTCATTACAGTTTTCTGATTCCCTAATTAGTGAGGTTTAAATTTCAAGCTGGAACAGATCAGGTACTATCAACAAGCCCGGAAAAAAATGCACCTCTGCAATTTTAACATGACTTGCCTCAGCCTCAGACCAACTAAATAATACATCTGGATGGTACAACACTCTTGGGAACCTGAACAAAAAGCTCTTGTGCTATTACTGCAGTTGGGACTGGGTGTTATTCAGGGTTGATGACCAACTGGTGGTGCTAATGCTTCATTGGATGGGAGGTGAAGAAGGGTTCATCACCTCTCACTAAATATGTACATTCATTACACAAACCCTCTGCAAATTACAAAGCAGCTTTCACCAGCCCTGTGATTAAAGGATCCAGCCTGAGTTCCAAAAGACACTTGTAGGAGACAGTTACACACGTGTGTTCCAAAATTTCATACAGTAGCACTTTGACCATGAGATCTTCAAGGAGCAGTCACTTGCTGAGGACACTCAGTGGTCCTTAGTCCCTATAATACACTTTTGTGGGAGATTTTTTTGTATCTGTAAAATGTTTATTGCCTGGAAGGGGGGGTTAGATACTTTTTTGCACAGAACTATGAAACAGTAAAGCATCAAGTGAGACAAGCCTGGGTTTGAAGGACAGTTGGCCGCAGTTAGAGACAACCAGCCTGGATGATAAAGCATAGTCTGAGCCTTGGTGGGTGGAGAAGGCTCTGGAGCCAAGTGTCACTCTGTGTCACAGGCAGCACAGTCATCGAGTGCAACAGAAATAGACTCCAGGAACCGCAGGAGTGTGAAAATAAAGAGAGAACACTGTTACTTGCATTTATTTGAGTAAGTGATACTCCTCATAAAAAAGTCAAGGTGCCATCATTCATATTTGGTGGAGGCCGTTTACTCTCTTAGAGGTTTGTATTTGTATTTATGGTTCTGTCCCCTGGGTATTGTGCTGAAAGTCACCTGTAACAACCAGGTCAATGACAAGCTATATGAGGGATTGCCCTGTTGCCCAGGGAGGAGAAAGGAGGAACTGAGTCATTTTCTTTTGCAGCAGACAGACTGTGAGAGGAAAACCCCTTTTCACACCAGCTCTGACCTGTGAGGACACTTCTTGGAGAGACTGAACACGAGCTTCTCAGAGTAACAGTGAGGAGTGGGAGAGGGGACCTGTGGTGTGACATGGTGACAGATGACTTGTGTAATCACCAGGTGATTACAGTCATCTTCCCAGCATCACAGTTGCCACTGTGTTTATTCATTCCCTGAAATGATCTTCCTCTGATAGCTGTTGAACCTCAGGAGGAATGAGGTACCCCTGGGTCTTGCAGGAGAGAACAGGCAAAGGGATGACTGCTCTGCCCACTCCCAGCACCACACTGCCATCCCACCCACAGTATTCAGTGTGGTGAGTGTCTGGAAGTTATTCACACTTGGCATTTCCAGTGAAGCAGCTAGAAATTACTGTGCCTAGAAGGGAGCTGGCCTTTTTCCACATTTCCTACCGTAATCACAGTTTTAATACTATGAAACAACCTATTGGGATACTTTGGTCATGAAAGTCAAAAGTCTCCCTGATGAGCGTGTGTCACCTTCTGGTAGTGGTTAAATTGGTGACCATTTTTTTGGAGCTCAGGGGAGTACCAGTGCACTCTGTGAAGCCTTAAGTCATAAAATATAGACATAAATTCTTCATCTCCTCTTGAGTACCTGCAGGTACTGTTCAGGTTCCTGCAAGGTCAAGCTCATGCAGGTCTCCTCTTCTCCATAGGAAGAAGCAGTGTGGTGGTCCAGGGGGTGCTATCCCACCAACAAAAGCACCTGCTGATGCTCACTGAGTATCAAATTGAGCTGTCAATGGCAGTTGTGAGCCTTCCTTCTGTCCATCCTTCTGAAGGAGGCCTGGTGACATGGAATGCTCATCAGTCCCTGGTTTTCTTTTTTTTCCCCTTCATTCCCAACAACCTCTTTTTTTTCTACTCTGAATCTTTTCCTAGTGGTTTTCTAAATGTCTTCTTTATGGACAGTACCATTTCTTCTTTCCTCTCCCAATGCATCCTTCTCTCCAAAGGAGCAGCACTGACAGTGGGTCTCTGCTTTGGGATTGTCACCTGGAAAGGCATGAGCTCCATTGTTTGTTTCCTTTTTGGCTCATCCTGCTTGTTTCCCATAATCAGGCTTATTAATATTCCACCTCTCATTGTCATTTATCTTTTGTTGGAGAACATTTGCCTTCTGTCTCATTTAGAAAAAAAAAGTGAAATCACTGCCAGATTTCTTTTTTAAATGAAGGCTTCTTCTCTGTTTTTGTTGCAGCTACTTAAGAGCTCGGCTACTTTGGATTGCAGGATGTGCAAACCCCACAAGGCACACACATGTTGGGTGTACTGGTCAGATAATTGCATGTACAAATGCCTAGTTAAATGCATGTCTGGTTGTATGCATTCCTAAATCACCTCAAACTGGGTCTGTGTCTCAGGAATGGTGTAATGGGAATGTTAGGGGCACAGGGCAGAGAGGACAGCCTATGCTGACAAAATATGGCTACATTTCTGCATGCACTCCTCATCTTCTGACATTTGCAAATTTGTCCCTTACTCTCTGTGGTGTGGAATTTGCTGTCAAGAAACATTGTCTGGGATGAGCTGTTGGGATTCAGATTATCAACTGAACATTAATTATTCTTCTAAATAAACCCTCAACAGCGAGGCTAGATAATACAAATAAAAAAAAAAAAAAAGAAATGAGGATGAACGATGCTCAGTGCTTGAAATCTAGAATGCATCATGCTGTAGGAACAAAATTAAATACCATATGCATATGTGTGTTGAGACATAGCAGAGCCAGATCCTCAGCTGGGGCTGGGACACACAGTTCTGATGCCACTGGCATCAAAATGTGCTTTCCCCAGTTTAAGACCCTGAGCAGCTTTGTTTATTCTAAGCACCTGGAGAGTGATTCCAGATAATGACAAGATCCATCAGGTTGTGCTGTGGGAAGCTGAAGCCAAAACAACAAATAAGATCTGTTAATATTCTGTGATAGAAAACATCTTTTTTTTTTTTAGTCATGCTTATGCAAGGAGCTGCTCAGAAAGACAGAAGCAGTACAGGCCCTTGGAGAAGCTGCAACGGGTGCCTAGCATCAATGCCAGGCAAAGCATCAACGCAAAAAGCATCAGAGCTTTTGGAGGGATCAGCAAGCCTGTCTGCTGTGGTTACCAAGCAAGAGGACCCAGGTCTCCAGACCGTGTAACTTGGGGCAGTTCAACTGACTTCAGTAGAGCTTTGTATTTATATCCCTCTGTTCCACACATGGTCGCAATGTCATGGTGCTTAATACCATCATGGTGTTGTCCTTGCATCCAACTAGGCTAGAGATTTAAGTATTTACATTTCAGTGTACACAACTAAATGCTTTTGAACCCAAGTCAGGGGTTTAAAGTCTCAGAATAGAGTCATAAAGAGCTAATGAGAAGAATAAAAATCGGGTAGTTAAAAAATGATGTAAGGTAGAGTCTTAATTTTTTATTATTAAATTCACAGCACATTAAATATTAAGTGTTCATAAACTTTGTTTTGTGCAATGATAAATTAATAATATCTACATAGACATGTTCTTTTACAACAGGGAAGCTAAGAAACATAGTACCAGAGGACCTAGTGTTGACAACTGAAGCTATTAGAATAGACTCCTTAATCTTCAATCATAAGAAGTAGATAATGTTATTTCTTATTACTATTAAATGCAAAGTGCCTTACTAGGAAACATATATGCTATTACTAAAAATAACTATCAGGGAACATTTTGAGCAAGGAAGAAAAAGATGTTAGCAAATTATATCTTGAGATAAATTCAGTGAAATGTTCTCTGCTAATCTCTGCCATATAAAAATTGTTTTTCAACTTATTCTTCTGTTAGCTCATAACAGGTTGCATAAGGTTTATGTCTGAGCACAGAAACAGTCAAGGTTTAACATGGTATGTTGTACATCTGGTAAAAGTTGCCAATGTCCCCAACTGGTGGTGATGTATAGGCAGAGGTAATACTTTTTGTATTACTGAAAAGCCTCTGCCAACCTCTGCCTGGGGAAGGGATGATAAACTTTGTGTTTTCCATCTCATCTACAGACAGTGAACAATGCTTCCTTGATTAAAGCTGGGGGACTTCAGCAACTTTTATCTAGGATTTAGTAACATTATTCATTCAAATGTTTCCTGTGGTTCATAAATAAGTGAGGAGGAGGTATCTGCCAGGGCAGTCTCCTCAAAGACTAACTCCTTGTCTGCAGACCAGGCCATGAAGAGGTATTTCAGAATGAAACATGGCCTAAATGAAGGAATTACGGGTTTGTAAAGTATTTATACATGACCCAGACAGCAAACCCATCCACTGGTTACTGACATAGCTGCCAGTATATAGAAGTAGATGGGCTTTAAAGACTAGAGCCTGAGAAAGACCCTTCACTGGGACAGTAGCACAGCTGGTAAAGAGGAGTTTCAAGCACCTCAAACCTTCTTCCAGAAGGGGTAGGACAAAATGTTGATTTGCATGAGCACACACTAATTTTTGAGTACTGACACTTTAAATACTTTTTTTTTTCCAAACCAGAAGTCTAAGGAGACTCGGATTACTATCAACAATTTTGAACGGATAAACCAAAACAAGTTACCTCTGGACCCACATTTGCCTTCAAAACCCCATGCAGCACCTTCTGCTCCTGCTTCCCCAGCGTGGCAGCCCCTGGCCCCATGTGCTGCCTCACCGGGGCTGCTGCCAGGGCGGGGACCCTCATCCCGGCAGCACACCACGGGGCTCATGCAGCTCCTGCCCCAGTTTTCCTTCTCGTGATGCTGAATGAGATCGGCTGGGGTGAGGACGGGCTGGAGCAACACGTGCTCCCCTCGCCTGTTTGTAACGGGCGGACGCTCTGCCCCGGCCAGCTGATGGGAACTAGGACATGCCGGGCAGTGCGTCCTCCTCATTCAGCTGCTGCAACGGCCCTGGAGCCAGCTGGAGCATTGAGGAGCACAGCAGCTCCCTGCCAGCCCGGCTCCCGGGGCCAGCTTTAGGCACAGGAGTAATCGGCAGTTGCCTGGAGAGGCGGGCTGGTGGAGGCAGCGAAATCGCAGCCGGGAGAGGACAAGCCGTGCCCTGGGGTGCAGAAGCAGCTGCTGCTCCCTGACAGGCTTCCCCAGGCCCCCTAGGCCCTGTGGCACAGCCCCTTCCTGTCTTTATTCCCAGTTATGGGGGCTCTGGCTCCTTGCCTGCAGCCCTGCCCTTGCTCTGCCTCTCACTCAGTGCTGGCCTCGCCACCAGGACCTTGTCTTGTGCTCTTCCTTGGAGTCGTGGCAGGGACCATCAGTGGCCCACGGGCACCCATCTTCAGTGTCAGGCTTCCTCCTCATGGAAAAGAGGCTTCTGCCTCCCGAGAATCATCCCCAGACCCGTGCCTTGAACACAGGGGACACCTGACTGTGCTGCATGAGGTGCAAAGTCTAAAAATTGAGAGAGGGTAAAGCAGCGGGCAGGAAGGCTGAGCTCTCCTTCCTATTTCAAGAAGTCCTTCCAGAGGCTCTGCAGCTGTGCTCTTGCATTGGGAGGATGTTCACCAGCGAGAATTCAGCCCCACTCTTGCAGCCAGGATCTGTGGGCGCTGCTTTGGGAGGGTGAACATGAGGTGGTTGGCACATCCCATCACTACCATCATCCCCTCTACCATTTCAGGGATAGCTACTGCTGAAAGCCACCCACAGGGGACTGCTACGTATCAATCCCTCTCTGCATGTCATCCAGGAGACACTGCTTTTTTTGCTATGACAGAGAATAAGGAGAAAACATCCCTGGAGCAAATACATCAGTGTTCTGAGCTTCCAGGTGGAAACCACTGACATGACAAAATTGCAACCAGGGCTGCCAAAGCACTGCAGGTACTCCCCAGTCGATGGGCAGCCTGGCATCAGCTGCCCAGCAACCTGAAACACAGCTCCAAAAGCAGAGGAGCCTGACCATGCAGGTCCCTCAGCAGCTGGGTTGGACATAGGCTACAGATAAGTAGTGTTGTCAGAAAGCACCTTCATAAAATACTGCCGGTTTTGGGGCACCTAGAGAAAGCGCACAAAAGGTCTCAAAGTGATAGGTATTAACAACAGGGAAGGCTTATCCGAGCAGCTAATGGGGTTTAAGTGGGATAACCCCAGGCTGACAGTGGCAGATACCATCGGTGAGACACCTGGACAGAAATACCTGCACTACACAGCACTGGTGTTGCCGGCTCGGCACAAACTAGAAGAGGCATGATGCGGTCCAGCAGGATTAGTGGAAACCTCCACCTGGGCGAATTTAGGGTAAGCTCCTCAGCATTTAGTCCCAGGGTAGTTTAAATAGTTTTCTGCTTAAGGGATTGGCTCTGAAAATCCCTTGCTTAAGCACTTAACTACAGGTCGGCTTGTTGGCACAGACCAGCCTCATTCAGGGACGGCGTTCCCAAAGGCGGAGGGCCGGGAGCCGCCGTGCTCCGGTGTGTGCTACCTGCAGAAACAGGCTCCCCATCACTCCTTTCAGGCTGCCTCAAGATCACTGCTGGCTGCCGTGCTGCTGAAGCCCCGCTGTGCCAGTCTGTGTCTGCAGCACAGACATCACCGCAGGGCAACACACCGAAACACGGCCGGAGAGGGGCTGCTCCTCTCCGCTGTCTCCCAGAAGGGCTGCTGCTGAATTACACCTTCCCAGTGCTTCACCAAACAGCTTTGTGGCCTTTTTTTCCCCCTCCATTTAATTTTGTTTTTTTCAGCTGGTCCGGCTTTCTGCGATGCACTTGCAAGATATGGCATTGTCATTATAATGTACTTATTTTCATTATAAACTAACTCTTAGCTAGACCTTTCCAAAGGAGCTAAACTGCGTAGGTGACGAGCTCTTCATTTGTATACTTGGGAGTCATTTGGTCAAGTAAAGCTGCTGTATGAAAACCTCACATTCAACGCATAACAATTGGAGCGAAGTTTTCAAGCACAGGGCTTTTTATTTTCCAATCAGCGGCCCTGAGTTGGGACTCTTGGGGTAAACTGGTAGCTCTGGGCAGCTTTGAAGCACCACAAGTGGAGGGTTTTGTCTCCAGAAGATTTACTAGCAGTGATCTTTTCTTCAACCGTTTTATTAGCCTCCTTTTACATATGTATAGCGGTGAGGGGAAAAAACCTGTTGTTGGTGAAGTGCAGAGCCTATTTCCCCTGTGGTATTCACACAAAAAAAAATTGTGTGAAAAATTGTTGCCCGGGGCACCCCCAAATCTTGAAATTTAGCTTAGCACCACGAGGTTTTCAAACCCTTCCACCCTTCTCCACCCCCCACCCCCCTCTTTTCAAGGTTGAAGCTGGGGTAACAAATTCAGCAGTGAGAATGGACGTCCTGCCCTTGGCTTCCTGGCGCTGCCAGAATAAATCTGGGCCCCCCCTGGCCGAACTGCTGAAAAGTTTTCACCCACTTAACATGGGTTTTATAATTTTAACTTGCAAGTTCTTGTTGAATTGAGCCCTGTTGCGTGGACAAATTGGACAAGAAAAGTTTAAATGTTACCACTTTGGCTTCTCCTCAAGTGGTGCTGAGCACAGATGTTTGCAGGGGCCATCATGTCCCTGTAAGAATGGGGGCTTTGTGTGCATAACCTTACAAAGGGCAGAATAGCCCTGCTTTGCTGCCAGCCACAGGATCATCCTATCTTTATGTGTTGATTTATTAGGCCAGGGATGAATGAAACCGTAATTAATATTACTGAAGCATTAGAGTCTATTTAATTTAAATGCCACTGAATATTTCACTTTCAGTTGGGAGTGACAATGTGTTCGGGACTGTTGGTGAAAGCCTCAGCCATCTGTTACCCCTACTAAGAAGGGAAGACAAGAGAGACACAGGGAGACAGAGAGCATTGAGCTTTGTGGCTTTTCCAAGCCTCCAGGATCATCATTCAACTCAAGGGCAGCCAAGAAACATTCCTGCACACTGGACCCTTAATGTATAGGGGAAAGGCCTGAAAGGGTATAGGGCCAACACATCTCCCCAAAGGATGGAGAGAGAGGGAGACAGAGGGAGAAAGATGGAGATTTACAGTACATACATATGTACATACATACCTAAAATATGTGTGAGCATGTGCAACAAAGTCAAGTGCCACGGCAGTAGAAGGAGGGTAGAGCAGGAAACCAACTTCACACCAACGTTCAGGTGGTGTAAAAATACTTTCAAAAGTTGGAAGGTAGGGAGGAAAGAGTCAAGGCAAGGTTTGAATGTTGGTTTTAATCAGCTAAGTGATGAAGTTCCAGTCCAGCTACACTGTAGCAAACATCGAGCCTTTGACTTGAGGGGTATCACAATGTTGGGAGCATGAGACATTCCCTGCGAGCTGCTGCTGCGACATGGTCCACACCGATCCAAAATAAAAAAAAAAGTGGAGAGGGGGAATAAAGAGGGCAGCGGTGCAGGCAGCAGGTTTAGTCCCAGGGAAACGCTGTGGGGCGGGAAATGAGCAGCTGGTGAAGCATCACCTTTGCTCCTGCGGTGACAGAGGAGGGTCCCAGGCAGAGCGAGGGGCTGGGCACAGGGGCGGGAGGAATGTGCCGGCGCCGGGCCCGGGCCCGGGAGATGGCGGGACGGGCGGCTGGGCAAGGACGCGGGTGGGAGGCTCCGTGGTCCGTGGGATGGTAATTAGCACAGTGGGTTTTCTTATAATTGGGATCATTTGTTCTCCCAGTTTTTCTCCTGCGAACTGATTTCATGCCAGAGGGAAGCTGTGTGACTCACACCTTGCCATGCCAATTAGCTGATAAACATCAAATGTAAACAAAGATGGCCTAATTAAGACTAGTCGCCCAACCTCTACATGCATCCTGTCAAAATCCCACCAGCCTTTCAGATCCAGACTTATTTTCTTGTTTGCTGGGACTAAATTAGCGGCTTTGCACAAGAACCACTTATCTTTGGGAGAAGCTTAGAGCAGGTAATGAAGAAAATTGGGAGCCGGCTACAGGAGTGGTGTCACCCCCTCCACCTCGGGAGGTGCCTCCTGCCAGGGCTGAGGGCAGGGATTTGTCTGCCACTGGGTAACGCTGGAGGCTGACCCAGCAGCCACACATCCTGAGGTATTCACTCAATTTGTCTTCCTGAGTGCTACTATCTGTACATGAAATCTGTAATGTGTGTGTCTCCTGCTGCTCTCACCTGCTGTGAAAATTCATCAATCAGAGCCCATCGCTTACCATGGGCCCGTCCCCCGGCTCGCAGCCCGGGGAGTTATTTGCACTTTGGAGCGGAGGTGTACGACAGCGACACATCCCAGCAGCAGCGTTTCACACCCACTTCGCACCAGAGCGAGGGATCACACAGGTGCGCTGTGGCAAAGAAACAAGCCCATGGAGGGAATTTTATTCCAGGAGGTAGCCTAATGAAGTCTGTAGGATTGTTTCATGGCATTATAAAAAATAAAAAAGGGCCAGAAAGAGATTTCAGTGGGTCGTCTGGACCATCCTGCTGCACCTAGACCAGGTCCCCTGGGTCCCTGAGACTCTCATGGCTCACCCCAGCAGCCTGTCCTGGCATCTCGCTGGCCCTGCTGTCAGGGAAGACACCCCTTGGGTTTGAACTGAATCTCTTTGCAGCACACTAAGCCCATTTGCTCCAATCCCACCCAGGATGAGCACAGAGAGCAAGTCTTCCCCTTTGTCACCATCTTTAATGTACTTGAAGGTTGCAATAATCTCTTCCTCCCCGGCACCTTCCCCTCTTTTAAGCTCAGCAACCCCAGGTCATTCATCTGTTCCCCATAGATTGTATTTTCCAAGTCTTTCACAATTTTCAACACTCAGCTCTGAAGTCTCCTCAAGTATCTCTGTTGCTCCTGAAGCATGACATCCAAACAGGAGCACCGCACTCACCTGGCTGTGCTTCACTCCATCCCTGGCTACAACATGCCTGTTCCTCCTGTGTTCCACTTTGCTTCTTCCAGCCCAACGTGGTCATCCTGACTGCCATCCCACCTCCCTGTGTACCACTGGTCCTCTTTGCTTGGGGTCAGCTGAGATTGGAATTAGGTAACATCAGTTCCACTATCCAGGACAGGAATGACAATTTAGCAATGGCTGCTTTCAAGGCTGACTGTCCTCAAGCCCAACCCACTGCTAGTTCAAACTGGCACTGAATCCACTCCTACTGTCCTGTTACCTCTGCAGTTTTTCAGCATCTCTTCCAGTGGCGTCATCTGAACCACATTGCCCAGTCCTGTTCAAGAAAACATCATGAGAAGCACTGCCTTCCTGAAGTGAGAGAAAACTGGAGTCAGGGGTACATCCACCACTTCTCTCCACAAGACAGGCCTTCCCCTGACACAGAAAATAACTGGAGTGATTTAACTAAGTTTGTTCTTGACAAATCCCCATTAGTAGCCCCCCCCCACCCCTGGGTGTTTGCAATTAGTTCTGTGATTATTTGTTCCAGCACTTTCCTGGGGTGGAAACTCAGTTTCCTTTTCTAAAACTCATCAGTGCCTCTTTTCCCAGTATAAATATCCTCTACAAGCCCTTGGTGAAAACCACTAATGGCTCTGAGCCCACGTCAGGCCCTTTGCCAAAGATCCCAGGTAGCTGGGGAATAACCTCTCGCACCATGTCAGTGAGAACGATAAAGCACTGGCAATACTTCCCTGCTTCCCACAAAAGATCTCAGGAAATCACCTGGAGAAATTACCTCTTCTGGTTTGGTCTGATTGAACTGGTGGCTCATTTATCCACACACGAGAGAGGGACCTACTCCACTGAGAGGAGGTAGCAATTAACTATGCCTTGTGCTCACCAGTGGGTATCCATCTTTCTCAGGATCTGTTATGCAGTCTATGTCAGCATCCCTATAAATGGCAAGGCTCACTGGGAGGAAAGATGAAGGAATGCAGACACAGTGCAATTGTAAAAGGTGGCCAGTCAGAGTCAGTGGCATTTCCTTCCCAACCGCCTGCTTAGAGATGCTCCAGAGACAAGCACAGACTCCCCTCAGTAGTCTGACCAGGTAGGGAACAGGGACTGAGTAAATCAGCTCTTTTTAAAGAGGGAATGGGAAGTATATATCTTCACACAACAAATAGAAGTAATTCTGATGTCATTTATTTAAATAACCTTGCAAATTATATGAATGCTGGGCACTGCTTCCCAGAGAAGCCAGGAAGGACATGTTGGTACCTGCCTGGAGGAATGAGTGAAGAAGCTTCATGCCAAACTGCTGATGTCCCAAGCAGTGCAAAAGTACAAAAGATCAAGTGGAGAAACGCAGATTGCACTACCAGTGTGGATTTATTCACAGCTCACATCAGCATAGAGGTACTTACAGCACAGAAGTGAAGGTGTACAGATACCTCAACTGTTTTAGTGGGTAAGTCATCTAATACATTGTAAGAGAAAAATTTCATGGCTGTTCAACAGTCTGGTGGGGTTCTGGCAAAGACAGTTCTCAGTAACGTGTAAAGCAGGCCCTTGGTGGTGGTGTCAGCAGGAAGTTTTTATATTCCATGAACTTACTATTGTCTAGAAGTGTTTTTGAAAAGAGTTTATGAGCTAATCAGCAAAGTAACATAATTATGTCAGATGACAAAGCATTTTGTGTGTATGAGTTTCTCTCCACTGGCAGAGTTCAAAACAACATGTAGCCTCATAACTTTTTAAATTCCAGTCAGATCCCGCATGCTCTCCCCACTGGCCTCCAGCTGACTCATCCTTTTCAGAATATTTCTTTTCATTACTGTGTCTGTAGGCTGCACATCCCAGAGCTGGAGCCAGATCAAGCTGGTACTAGCCAGTGTGGTGAACCAGCATTTCTCCACGGTGGTCTCATCAGCTTCTACTGAATTTCAGCTTTTACTGAAAAGGAAAGGGAAAAAACCAATCAAGCTCTCCAGGAACTAGGAGCAAGCTTTGTCACTGTGGCCCTATGGAGAATGGCTTCACTGACGTGGTAGGGAAAGAGAAACAGTGGGAAAGTGTGACTGAACCCCAGCGGGGACCTGTGGCGTGTCCCAGTGGCAGCATCACCTGTGGGATCTGTGGGTGTCTCCCCATCCTCACCTGCACAGCCATGGGGACGCTAGAGGGGAGATAACCCACACATTTTTACAGTGAGGCAGCTGCAAGGGTGAAGCAACCTGGAGCAAACCCAGTTCTGGTGTCCCTTCTCCGGGGACCTGCAAGAGGGGGAACCCCTCAGGCACAACGATGTCTGTCTCCTGAGGTGGCTGTCCCTGTGCCTGCCCTGCCTGGCACAGCTGTTCCATGCCAAGCAGCCCTTTCTCTACGTGAGAACCAGAAGGAAAACGATGCTCATCAGCCAGAAAAGCACCATGTAAGTAGAAATGGAAGATTTCCAGTTCCTAAAGAGCTACCAGTGAGCATTTTCAAAAGTGGCGTTAAAGAACACTTTGAAGTACAGCCCGTGAGTTTAAAAAAATGCATTCGGGGGATAAATCCATATCTTGTTCCAAAGATACAAACTAAGCTGCATTTTACTAAATATAGACATGTAAGGCACAGCAAAATTCATCAAAACTCTCAATCATGTCTCCCAAAGAGATGTGTTGTGACAGGAGACCAGCAACACCATGAAAATAAGGGCTCGGTATTCCAGTACTTACACGCACGAGTTGCCTCCATAGTGTAAGCAAAGCCACTGGATCAAACACTTGCAGGATTGCACCCCTCATAGCTTACACCAGGTCACTTGGCAGGATCTTTCCCACCAGACCAGTGGCTCACACTCCGACCAGGCTCACAGCACTTCCTCCAGACCTCAGCTTTTCCATCATCGGAGATCAAGTAGGAAAGTAACGCTAAAAAAAAAAGAGCTTTATTGATTCAGTTATACGAAATGATCCCCTTTGCAGCACAGTTTACACTAAGCCTCCAAATCTGACATCTCTTTGAAAGCCCTCTTAATATATCCAATTATAGATTTTCAGCAACTTTGTGGAATGTCGGCTTTCCCGGCGACTGACCCCGGAAAACACCATTGAAATCAGGAGGGATTTTGCTATTGAGCTCAGTGGGGGAGGATCAGGTCCTACATAATTTTATTGTCAGCAATGATGACCTCTCTTCACAAATGAAGAATACCCATCCTGAACCACGGCCTTCGGAACGTAAACCATTTATTTTTATAGCTGGATCCTTCCCCAAGTGGGATATTTTGTGCATGGTTAACTTATCCCAGGGCTTTAAATGCTTGCCAAGTGGCTTTAATAGCAGGATGTTGTTTAAAAAGATTGGGAAGGATTGTGGGCAGTAATAGAGATAATTACCAAGGAGAGATAAATGAATCTTCAATCTCAAACCAACTTGGCTTTATCATTGGGTCAGGAGGGAAGATCCAGAAAAATCCCCTGTCTAAGACTAAATGTGTAATGATAGTTTGGGATTTAGGGAAGTTGGCAGCTGTCGAGATTTTTTGATAAAAACATCTTTTGAGGCTTAATGCAGGTTTGCAATTCCATATAAAGGCATGAAATCCCCTTTTCACTCCAGGGATTTGGCATCATGAAATAAAAAAGCTGGAGGTGAATTTTTCTGGGAGAGGAGCAGACAGCAAGTGGCATCCTGAACTGAGAGTTTTGCAGGTGGCACCAGGGTAGGGAAACTGCCCATGAAGGGACTGAGCACAGATCCGAGCAGGTAAGGAGTGTTTTGCAGGACACAGGGCACCTGCAAGGGGTACAGGTGCCCTTAGGATGCACGTCAGAAGCCTCTGGACCACCCCACGACCACCCCTCAGCTGTCCCTTAGCCTCTGGAGCAGCTGGGAGAGGATGACATGTGCCAGGCTCAAAGCTTCCCTTTCTGCTTTGGAAATAACAGAGAGAGGATATCGAGGACAAATTCAAGTGTATTTATTTATTTATTCACTCACCAGGGAGGGGAGGAGGTTGGAAGCCAACCATTTTAATGAGAAATTAGCTTACCTTACCAGGCAGAATAAGGTACTGCATGACACAGCAACTTTTCAGGTCAATCTTTTTAAAAATGAGTTGCCAAATAAAGAGTATTACAAAAGAAAAAAAACAAGGGCTGAATTCAGACAGGCCTCTCCTGCTAGGATTTGGGGGGTTGGAGTGGAGTTTCAGCTTTTCTCCTTCTGTGACATCCTCTTTTTCCTTGCCTGGTGCCAGACAGTGCCCCAGGCTGCAGGACCCTTTTCTGCTCTCTGCGGTCCAAGCTACCCGAGGTGACTTCTGCAAACACTCACGGGGCTTTTAAAAGAATTGGAAAAGGCATTTTAGAGAGAGGTGATTTATTTTTCAGCTAAAGCCTTACCCAACCAGGAAGCAGGGGAACTTCTGGGATGTAATCAGTCAATGTGGAGCACTCATGGGGCTTTCATGAGAGTGGAAAAGGCCTTTTAGTGAATTATAACTTATTTTTCAGCAAAGGCCTTTTCTAGCTCAGGGTAGGGCTTTTCCCAGTTATCCTCTTACCAGTCTACTTTTCTCCTTTCTATATTTTCAGCTATGGGAAATAACACGGGGGAAACTCAGAAGGACTGTACTAGGGAGAAGCCTGACAAAATGATTTCCCTCATTATGATCTGGAAAGGAAACAGTGACCCATTTTTCCAAAAGCAATATTAAAAACGGCAGAGGAATGTGACATGAGTGATACAAAATGAGACATCTTTGGGTTAAAGAGTCACTATTTCAAACTACTCAACTACTTCCCCATGTTTGCAATTGCCCCCAAGAGACGGACAAAAGTCCTGAAAGAGGTGCATGCTTTGGTATGACAAATTCTCCTGTGCAAGCAGGGTCCAGGAGGAGTGATGTTCTTGTGAGGTTTACAAAAAAAAAAAAAAAAAAAAAAAAGAGAGAGATCAAAAACCAACTATGAAATAAAACTGAGGCAAAACCATCCCAAAACACGAAAAACAAAGTCCCCTGCCAGCGAGCGCAGCTGTGTTACCCCGAAGGAGAGCCTTCCTACTGGTGTGGGAATTGCAGCCCATTCCCAGCTCAGGGATCTGCGTTTCCAGGCTCCAAGCCCTTCTCTGGGGAAGGGGTGCAGCCTCCCCAGCCGGCAGGCCATCAGCTAAACTCACCACTGCCTCGGGCTCCTGTTCACAGCCCGCTTGCCTTTAATATCGACATGCTCACACTTGGCGGTATTACTCGGAGCTTTGGGTCTGATGATCATATTTATATGGCTGACACCCAGACCTACTTGCCTATTCCTGCGGATTCCCGTGAAGTGCTGTCATGGCTTATTACCTGTCTATCTGCCTTCAAGCCTGGGTGACTTTTAATTTTTTTGAAGCTTAATGCTGGGAAAACAGAATCGTTTCAGATTGGTTCAGTTCACCTCCTGGATGTATGGATTTATGGGGTATAACACTGTAGAACACACACAGCTTAGGAGACGGTTTCACTGTGAGGATCTTAAAAAATGACCTTATTTTGTATGAAATAAACCTTTTCAGGAGTGTGTCAGCAAGAGGAGAGAAGAGAAAATATCTTCCTTGGCTTTCGGAAACTTCCACAGCCTTTGCTCATTGTTGCTTGCCAGGCTGAGGAGCCCTTGTTCATGCCTCGGTCTAATCCAGAGTTGTGTATCAGAGCTCAGTGATAATTGGAAACTCTTCTCACTCCAGCATTTTCAGCTGTTGTAAAAGTCTGCAGCTAATGTCATAACAAGAATTAAACTGTCTCATCATATTACACCCATCTTAGCTGACTTCGCTGCCTATTAAGGTGACAGCGCATTGATTTAAAATTTGTGTTAATTGTTTACCCCTTCTTGCAGAGGCTTTCTTGGGGGTTTTGTAGCAACCTGCAGGCTTTCTGTAGCTGTGGATTATCTTTGTGTTCAGCTTTATATGGACTTAAAAAAAGTCCTTTGTCTGGATCACACCATGTAATACCTCAGCCCGTGGACTTCTTTGGCACGTGTATTCCCTGCGTGGTCACTTTTAAAAATAAGCTAGTGGAGAAGGCATAGCTGGCCTTCATATTAGAAGACTTTAAGAGGTTTTTTTCCCCCCTCTCTGATATTTATTTGTGTTTGCTGCTTTCAGTTTTTCTGGCTACTAATAGCAGGGGTGTTTTTTCAAATAAAGGTATCACTGCCTACAACACTTTCTGCTTTATGGGTTTAACAAAGAAAGTACTACTTACCAAAACAGACCTTACAGCCCATCATCCTAAGGCTTCAAACTTTTGGGCTGAATAAGTCTGTCCCTGTGTAAGCCTGTGGTAACAAACTTTTTACCTGGAGCTGAGAATGAAATTTATTTTGCGTCATATGCTATCTCTGGCACAAAATGAGCATCACCTCAACAGGAACTTGCAAGGCTGGAAAATAGGAGACATCCTGTTTCTGTTTCATGATCTAGTTCTCCAAATGCATAAACAGTGTATTTCTCCATGGATATTTGAAAAAAAAATCCTTCATTGTCTCTGAAACTATGAGGTTTTTTCCCCCACTTCAACCCAAGCTGAAACATTTCTTTCTGCTCCCCTTTGTTGTGCTTTCTCTCACTGGAGCAGCTACTAAATGGGAAATGGTAAGATGTAAATTTGTCTTAAGAAAATATCTTACTTAAGGGAAAAAGGTAAGTAATCAAGTAAATAATAAATATTTGAGATCAAAATACCTTTGACACCATCAACTTTTTGTCCCAGGTGTCAGGGACTTGGGAGCAGACCTTGGACTCATTCTGGGAACGTGACCTTAACCAATGGACATATTCCTGAGGAGACCCACTCTGCCTTCCCCTGGCAAGAAGTGCTAATCACATAAGCAGCCCTTCCCTCAGCCCATCTCCCACTGGGTCTTTTTTTGCTTTTTAGTTAAAAAAAAAGAGCTTGTGCATGAGCTGCAAACGGATTTTACAATTCTCCAGTGGCCAGTACACTTTACACAGTTTATAGCTTATTAACATGATTGCGAATTGCAAAACTATTCCCGGTTATTTGAGTTCCCAGCGTTTGTTCCCGGGGAAAACCAAAGCCTCCCAACTGCCATTAGAGAGCACTTCATTAGAAAACAACATTCACTATTTATATTTTGAGCAGAAAGTGCCACTCACTTGTATGAATAAAGCATGTGCTTTCCCAGGCCGTTGCTGGCTGTTCCCCGCACATCAGCGGCCTCGGCCAGCTCCAGCACCCACACCTGGCAGTGCCTTAAAAACAGAGGGATGTGCTGTAACAACTCCAGCAACAAGTCCGGCTGTGGGATGGCACCCAGGGCCATGGGTGCTCTCCCATTAAAGCAGAGCCAGGGAGGTTGTCTATATTTAACGTGAACTTTTCTGCCTTTGAACAGTGACGCTCGGCGCACGGTAACCGCGCTTTAAAAGCCTTTTGTTTTACTCCTGTTTTGATGAACTTCTTTCCCTTTGATGTTCATCTGAGGTTTAATAGCGATAAAACAAGCACAATGGTTAGATTGTGGAGGGGGAAAAGGTGCTGGGAGAGCACAATGCAGAGCATTATCCGCTGGCTCCCCTGTGCCGCCCGCTTGGCAGGCGGCAGGGAGAGGGAACCAGGGTGGCAGCCGGGGCGTCCTGCTGGCTCCCGCTGCAGTGACACCAAAACCAGGCTCATAGCAGAGGATCAGGCACAGCCAGGCCCCGGGAAGGGCTCACTGCTGCCAGCACCCAGCCCACAGCACCTTCTTGCAGCTATGGATGCCACAGGGATGTGGTGCAGGGTCAGACCCAGTTTGGGGCATCCTCCCCCAAGGCCTCCTCCAACCCCAGGGAGCAATGGCTGGCTTCAGTGTGTGGCCCTACATGAGTGGGATGCATCCCAGTGCTCCCTCACTGCTCATCAACATCCCGTATCAGCATCCCATGTCAGCCTCTCCCACACCTGCTCTGCCTCCAGCACAGGAAGGTGAAAGTTTGAGGAAACCCCCTGTTAAGCACTGGGATGGTCCCAGCCTGGGGTAGTGCTCCAGCACAAATGCCAGCCTCTTTTCAAGCTGCCAGTGCCCTTGGCTTTGACAGATTTTCGAGAGCCAGGTGCTACTTGCTGTTGTTTGGGGTCTGGTTCCCAGGGTCAGGCTCTTCTGTGGGCAGCTTGGTTTTCCTTCAGATATATATTTCCAGTCCATCTGACTGGAAAGGAAATCCCCGAAAGCAGGAGACAGAGAGAACTCCTAAATGTGCTATTTTTATAGTCTTTCTACAATTTTGTGAAAGGCACTGATGAACCACTTCAGAAGGCAAGATGGGGCAGCGGGGCCAGCAGCCACCATGGCCAGTCCAGACAGCAATGTGCCCACAGGCCAGTGCTTAACTGAGCCCATTTCTCCCTGCCCAGACCCTCTGCAGGTTTTAATCAGCACTCTTTACAAATTATTTGTGCTTATTAACTCCTGGTACCACCCTCTTGTTCCCTGTCCAGTGGCATCTCCCAGCAGCCAAGGCTGGTGCTGCCTGCCCAGCTGTCACCTTGCAGAGGTGCCCTGTGGCACCCAGGAACTCCCAGGGAAAGGGCCGTGCCCAGGCTGCACCCCCATGCCCACAGGGGCTGGCAGACCGAGGTGACCTGGTGACACCTCTGTGACTCAGGTATCGCTCTTTCCCCCTCCCTGCCCCAGCCCTGCCCCTGGGCAGCTGCTGCTCTCAACCACGTCATGGCACATGCCATCCCTGGTCACATCTCGGGACATGCCAACCAGGGGCACATCTTGGAACAAATCTGCCCCGGTCACACCCCGGTCACGAGGCTGGGGTGTGAATTCTGCCCCCTCCCAGGCTGGGTGCATCCCCAGAGCCGCCTTGCATCCCAGACCCCACTTCAGCTACCACAGTCCCAAACCCCTGACAGAGGTCACCATGTGTATTTGGAATATTTTTGTGCAGCACCAACAGAGTGAGTCATTTTCTGTGAAGGCCCTCAGCATTGGGTAGCCTCAAGCACCTTTTCCCAGGAATGGCTGAGGTGGCTCCTGTCCTTACAAGGACATGTATCTGTCTTGTCCGAGCTGTCCTACTGTCTGCAGACAACCTGCTGTGCAAAATAAGGACAGAGTCCTAATCAACTCATACATAATCTCATTTCTCCTTAGATGGCCTCTGCTACCAACAGCTGTCTCTGAATAGGTGGGGGTTTTTTTAAAGAAAATTATATAGAGACCTTCTGCAAATATAATTTCTTACCTGAGAACAAGTTTGAGGGTTTTTAAGTATTCTTTGAGTTGCCAGTTTTGGGGATGGCTCATTGTCTGTATTTTTACTTAGATTTTTAACCTTATCTTATGACATCTGCATTCACTGCTGGTCTGACCTACTTAGTGAAGTCAAAGATACTGAAGATTAAACTGAACTATCCACTTCAATGCATACTTATAATTTCAGGGTTTTGACAGAATTCATTAGTTTCTAATGATAACTTCTTGCTGTTCAAACACTAGTTGTAAATTTGCACTCAAAAAAAAAGTCTTATTTGCGAAATAAAACCATATTGTTTGCCTGAGAAGGCAAAATCTGCAAGCTCAAATAACTGAACTGCACCTGAAATGTGTGCAAGGCTTTTTAACAACACTGCTTATTAACCCGTGCTAATATCTGCCAGTGTAAACCCTGGTGTGCCACAGTCCCTGTAAAATTTAGCTTAACTGCAGTGAAAAAAATCCTTTTCTTTTTTTTTTTTTTTTAGGAGTGCTTTCCACTGCGTCCCGTTTCAAACCCAGAAAGCAAACAAGTTGTAGCAGACTTTCTCTTGCAAAATGAATTTGTCAAGCTCTGCTGCATTTTGCTGAAGTGTAAGAAACTTAAATAAAAGCGATCCGAAAATTAAGAAGACGGTTTCAGGACAGAGACCAGTGAGGATTTCTCTGTGTGTATTCACTGTTCCTGAAGTTGGAGGTGTGGGTGCATTTTCTCGTTGCCAGAGGAAATCATTCACAAGTCTAAAACCTTCCAAAACTGATTCCCTTCCCTATTGCACTGTGCAGCTCATATTTTGATAATATTCTGCATATACAAGTGAAAATAGGAAATAACTTGCAGTTTTGAGATAGACTCTGGGCTCTTCTTTTTCTCCATTACTCTTTCATACAATATATTTTATATATATATATATATTTATATATACAAAGCCTCTGAAAATTGGGCACAAAGCCTCTGAAAATCAGGCACAAGTGTTTCAAGCAGGTCCTGGACACTGAACGTTTACAAACACTTTCTTGTCTTGACACAAAAATACTTGGAGTGTAACCTTGTGTTTTCCTGGTAGCTGATGCCTTGTTTAGTGCTTGGGAGAGTATAACTGTGCTATTTAACACTGTATTTTTCTGGCTTTTAATCCATGTTATGAACCTATCGCCAAAGAGCCTTTCAAAATGACCGTGACCATGGCACTAATGTTTGGAAAGCAGTTGCTGCCAGTGTAATATTTTTCTGTATTTTTACTATTTATGCACAAACTGGAAAACATTTTTTTTGCTGGATCTGAGCTGCACCGAAGCAGCCTGTGTAAACTGCTGTCAGTCTTCACGGGCTCATGCTGCCGGGTGGGAACTTGCACGTCCAGTTTTCAGTGACCCCTTCAGACACAGGCACAGACCTGCTCTGCCATGATGCCAGCCCTCGATACACTTGAGGATATTTGTGGATACGCTTTGCTGGGCAATAAAATATAATTAAAAATGTGCAAAATGAGGGCGTGCAATGTTTTATTCCTGGAGGTAAAATCCACTTAGTAAAACTTCAGCGTTCTACCGAGTGAGAGGTTCGTGCTCAAAAATGCATTTCTGCAGTTTTTTCAATGAATTTCCTCAGGTGATTGATTTATAGATGGCTGAACGGTGGTAAATTACAGAGTGCACACAATCAACATAAATTAGTAGTACTAAGCAAGTGCCAGATACTCAGAGACTCTTTATTACTTTGCAGTATCACATATCAGTAAAATAAAATTGTTTCACGTAACATGAGGCAAAAACCGTTTGCAAAACAGCATATCCAACCTAACTGTGGCCAATTTATTTCTGAGCTTTGTAATGCGAGGGCTGCTTTGCTCTGTTGTTACCATAACCACATATTCGTCAGATGTGCTGCACAAAGGTTTTTCTTATCCGAAAATCAGTTACATTCATGGATGTCGCTTTAAAATTAAAGCACAGACCCCTGAGCCTGCAAAGATTCAGCTGGACTCTTAACTCTGCATACAGCAAGGAAGCTCAGAACCCAGGTGAAATCCCTTGCAGAAGCACATGAGGAATACTTTTAGGAGCAGGGTCTATGGAAGTTCCACTTGGGGGCTATCACCCCACCCCAGTAAAAACTGTCTGTCTCAGGGACAAATTACAAAGAATTTGCCTTAAAGCCTGGCTGGGCCACCCTTGAGCTGCGGGTTTTGTCCCACACTCTCAGGCTGAGACGGGCGGGCAGCACCTCGTGTCCAAAACAAACCGAGCTGGATCTGTGGATCTGTGAAGAAGTGCCAGTCTGGAGTGCAGGAGGGTGGGCTGTAGGTGGCTTAGAGCTCATGGATGGCTCTGCATTTGTTCCTTTGAGTCCTTTCCCCTCAAGGATTCTGGGCTCTGGAAAGTTTTCTGCCTTACAGAGATCTCGCCTTACGTTGTAGGGGAAGGGCAAATCGCACAAATTGGAGATCATGTAGCTGCCCCCTCCTGCTAAACAGCATATTTCTGTCTGTGTTTGACTGCGTTTTTCTACCCCATCTCCTTCTGCTCTGCATAATCTGTCAATATTAGGTTTGCTTTCATTACACTTTACTCTCTCTTAACATTTATTCTTCCTCACTGATGGTTCCTCCCTTTACAACGGATTTTTTCAGCGCTTTGGTTTGATTCAAACTGAAACAGCCAGAGTGGCATTTAAAAGTAGTGAATTTGGTTGTATCTATTTACTGTAAAGCACACTATTTGTACCAACTTCATTCTTTGGGTATTTTTAAGGAAAATGTAACACTCCCTTAATTTTAGATCCTTTCTATATCTTGCTTCAGGCATAGGCTCCAAGAGATGTGCATGTAACACAGATGCTTAATTTACTCCCCCAAATATGCAACAAATATGGCTATGTAGAAAAAACATCATTAAGAGCATGGCTGAAGACCAGGGAAAAAAATCAATAAAGCTGCTGTGCATTCCTTATTACCTAAGAATTTCAACACCTATTCATATGTCTGGTCTTCCATTGCACCCTCATGAACTTAAGAGACTGGGATGCACTTATTCATGGCTGCAAGCTGTGTGTGTGTGCACTAACAGTACAGCAGATTTTGAAACAACCATCTGAGGATGTTATGGTTGTTAGTCAAAATCTGCCAGTAAGGGGGAGATTTTTGTTTGAATAGGGGGATTCAGAATATGACTCATAGAGAAATCACGCGGGATACAGGGACTCCATGAGAAAAAAAGCCTTAAAAAAACACACTATTGTCTGGAAAACCTGGACATGCAAGTGCAAAATCTGCAATATCTGAATCATATCTCTTCCCTGTTACCTGCAGACTGTGCAGACTGTGGATTGAGTAAGTGATATCTGCAGTAAAATATTGAGCAGCAGAGAGAGAAAGGGAAGGGCAATGGCTAAACTTCCACCAGCCTCAGAGAGACTAAGCTTTCCCCTGCACATCTTTAAGTCTCTGATTCCCACATCTAGGTGTAAACCTGGCTTTGAGCTATGATGCACACTTCTGCCAGTCATGGTTAGTATTAATCACATATTATTTAGATCAATAAGGATCTCCCACGCATGTAGCACTTGCTGCTCTGTATCCTCTAACTCTTCATAATTAACAATATCAGATCCAAAGAAATTTATACCCAGGCCACAGCCCCTTCACTCCCCAAACCCCCACTCTTACTGGTAACGTAAATTCCTACAACTCACAAAATACAACATAAAATATTACAGTCCTGAATTTTTTTTTGTGTCCTGATAGTCCCACTGATCTGGCTATTCGTGGGATTTTTCACATCACACTATTTCGTATTAACTTTGTGTGTGTGTGTACCAGGAAAATTGAGTGGTGAAACGGCAGCATCAAATACTTGAAAATGTACATCTCCAGGAAAGACTGTCTCCCTGTCTACACCCACCCACACACACACTCTCTCTCAGATATGTACATGTCTCTCTATCCCAGTGTTGGAATCAGCAATGTATAGTCACTACTGCAAAAACATATGTGGCACAGCGATATCGTAATCAAATGTATGCTCAGACATGTGGCAGGAGGTAGCAGCAATTTACAGCCACATCAAATGCCATGGATTTGGCTTCCTTAAGAAGCATTTCTCACACCAGAAAATGCAATTACTGCTCCACTGTGCCTTCCCACATGGTGATCTGAAATGCTTCGGTAAATGAAGCAACCTGTCAATACTTTATCTATTGCAGATGAGACATCTACAGATAAGGATCAGTGTAATCCAGTCATTGATTTTAGGATTCTCAGTCCTCCAAGGACTGTAACAAATCCATACATTGTCCCTGAGGGATGGGGTTTGCTTTTGTATTTCTAATTTCATTGGGGAAACCGTGTAAAAGTTAATGTAAGCAGGGAGAGCTCTGCTGCTGCCCAGCTGGGGAGGCTCAGGTCCACGTGTGGGTCCTTCCAAACCCAGTTATGGTGCACACCACTAATTAACAACCAGACAATTACAGACAGACAAACATCTTTTTTTTTCCCTAAGACAAGAAAAGGAGAACAGTTTCAATATTTACCAGCTTTCCTGATTTGCCCCAGATTTGCCTTGCTTTGGAATCCACTTGTACTGTACAAGCATAGCTGCCATTTCTGGTGGGGTTTGGTGACCTGGGGATGTGAAGGAAGCATTTGGCTCTCAGTGCCAATCAGTAAATCTTGTTTGTAAGAATGGACATACAGAAAAATTCCTGTCCTGATGTATCTTCATCTGGAATTTACATGTGTGTGTTATTCCTTTGACATACTTGCCCCAAAGCAGGTTATAAACAGATAAATGTGTCCTTGTAATAAAAAGAGAGATTTTCTCTTTCTGAGAGGCCCAGGAATTTGAGAGGCCATGTCTGTAGGTGTGTGAAGGCACACACACACAGGGCCCTCCAAACATACACACTTACACAAGGTTTTATGTAACTGAACTTCAATGCAGTGCAAATGTTTACAGGCAAAGGTTTGCAACTCACTGGCTGAGGACAACAGAGTAGTTTGCTAAAGAAAGCAGAGGAAAATTCTGAACAATGACCTAAACGTCTCAATGTTGAACTAATCAGAAAAGAAAGTTTAAAAGTATGAAGAAATGTTCAGATTTCAGATAATCTGTAAGATTTAATGCACACACAGATGATGGAGGTATTTGGGTATTACATGGAAAAGCCATGTAATAGATATAATAACCTGGGATTACTGAGAATTCCCACAAATACCCTGGATATTGTCATCAGGGGATATTTCTGTCATTCCAAATGCCACAGAACCGTCAGGTTTCCCCACTTATTGCAAGATGAATATATCAGTGTGTATTCTTCTTTTACCCAAATTTTCTTCTACTCCCAAACCTAACTGGAAATAACATGCTGGTAGAGGTGCAGAACGGGCAATTTTCCAGTCTCCAAGTAAAGCCTCCAGTATCTGATCCACCACGGTTAATTTGCTACCACTGAGCAAGGTCTACCCCAAATACAACACAAACATCTAATGGTATACCACAAATACAACACAAACATCTAATGGCATACCCCAAATACAACACAAACATGACTAACACAAACATCTGATGGGGACTGAACCACTAAATATTAGATGTGAAATTGCCATTCCCAGGAAAGTAATTGTCAGTGCTTTTTGGAAGTGTTAAATTTGCTTCTGTTATGCTTGGAGAGAGTACTTTCTCACCCTTTGCTTGGTATGACAATATGTAATTGAGACAATCTGTCCCTAAAATTGGAGAAAAAATATAATATTCCATCTACACACATTTTAAAAACATGGCTTCACAAAGTGCATGGCAGCCTCACAGGAGGATTTTCTGGTCACTTAGACTGATCTGCAGAGCTGGACTTTGCTGCCGTGAATCATGCGGATGTTCCCAACTCATGACCCTCCGCAGACAACATCGGCTCGGAGCAGCTCCAAGGAATAGGCTCTTCTGCAGCAAAAACATTATTGCATCTACTCTACATCTCTGAAACTGCTAGTTTATGCACCATCATTACTGCATGAAATACGACTCACACGTGAAGAGCGATCGCGGCGGTGAGATGCACTGTTAAAGACGCAGGCTCCTCCACACATCATCTGCTCTCTGCTCTCAATCCCTACCCAACACACTGGGCACAAACCCAGAAACACATAGTTCATTCACAAGACTGTACGTTCTCCACACCAAACCGCTATAAGGACTCTCATTTTCCAAGAAAAAAAGCTCAATTTTGCACTATAATAGGGAAAAAATTTGCTTAGATCACAGAAGAATAGAAACGAAACCTGTGATATTCAGTTATGGACATAAACGCTGTCATGCACTGTGTGAGCTGTGATTTCAGGCTAGTGACCATATCACATGGACCTGGGAATTTGTCCATCACATCAGCAAGCTTTGGATCAGACCTGTGAAAGCCAGAGCTGTACATGTGGCTTTAACTTTATATCTGGCAAGGCTTGCAACTCGGAGAAAAGCACGCTTCACTTGCTTACTTGCTATGTAAACAAGTGCAGACCACGTCACCAAAAAGGCTCTGAGATTTACCCAGCAGATCAGTGAAACATCTGTAGTCTTTCACATATTTCACAAAGAAACATTTGTCTGGTAACATGTTGCATCCTTTCTGAATGGCGACACATGGGGCCATAGGCAGAGCAGTCAAATCACAAGGAAATTAAGTATTATAAAAGTCTAGATTCTATTTCTGTATAGCCTATATAGAGTATAAATATATTCTAAATATGGGTTTATTTAAATATATTTCTATTCCATGTGTAATATAAATATAGAATATAAATATAGAATATAAATATAAAATATAAATACGAAACATAGATATAAACATATTCATTGATTTAAATAAATCTATATTGTATATTGTATCCAATCTAAAAGTGCTGTTGCAATTTGGGGCAGAAGTTTTTGTTTGTTGATATGCAAATATGTACAAAAAGTTCTATATAAATAAGCACTATGAGCTTTTCAGGAGTATCTATAATCTCATATTGACCAATTACTTTATATACGTAGGTTTTCCTCGATAACATATGTAATTTGCACGGTATCATCCCTTCTAAGCCTGAAATTACTCTGCTTTTCTGATAATGGAATTTTGACATCAGGGTCACTTTCAGAAAGTGGGAAATGATAGCAAAATACAGGGCTAAAATTTGAACAAATAGAGAATATTATGTTTGTTCATTTTGAAACGAAATAAGAGTCTAGGAACTGAAATGTGTTGCACGTTGGTTTGTGTGACCATCCCTACTGACACTGGGCAATCATAAATCACAGTATTACTGGAAGCTCCCAGTCAGCTGATTAAGAGGCACTCAAAGAGGTCTGTCCAAATAACCACCTTTCTGACACGAGGGTTTCAAGAAGCCAGGAGAATCTGCTCGTGTTCCTCCACCACACGCAGGTTGAAATCCAGAAACTGGTGAGAAAATGGGTTTGGCATTCACAGGGGCCAGTGCTCCTCAGAAAGGGAAAAACGTGACACTATTAACAGAGGCTGTGTGAAAGTGTGAATGTGCAGCTGAGGTCAGGTGAAAGGGATGTTTGTGTGTGTTAATCTGTCTTTGGTTTGTGCTGGGGCATCTTTGGGGTCTGAAGGCAGCTGTGCCAGGTCCTGTCCTACCCATCTAAGCAGAGGCACAATGGAAACCAAGGCTGAGACAGGACAGGGAGAGCTTCACTTCTCGTGTCTGTGTGTGTGAGAGGGAAGCCAGAGACAGGGTGCAACCCCAAGTGCATCCAGGCCGAACACTTGGGGTGCCCACGAGCTGCTCCCACGGGCAGTAAGGTTTTGGGGGGTGGAGGTGCAAGAGATTGCAGGGGGAACTCCAAGCAGCCTCACACCCAAGGCCTCCTGTGCCCAATTTCACCTTCAAGAGGCGCTGAAGGCATCACAGGCTGTGTTGTGGCTTGAAGGGGAGACACCCCCCATGTTAAGGCGCTGGCTGGATTTTTGTTGTGCTTTTCCCACAGAGGTGGAGTTGGGAGAGGGGAAGACTAAACGTCCCAACCTAATTTCTTTTTAATGGTCTGATGGAGCGTCTGACATGTGAATCTTCCCTGTCCCCGCTCTCCAGCTTGACTTCAATGACGGCTTTTAACAAACAGCCTCCCCCAGACAGGGAAATTCTGCTACCTTGCCCAAACCTGCTCAAATACTTTGAGCTCCCAGTTATCCATTTAGCACAGGGTTTTGGCAAAATGCAGGAGAGGCGCATTCTTTGAACTGGAGGTAGATTTAAAAACAGCCCCTTGATCATCAGTGATGTCTTTATCCACTGAACCAGAACTGGGTTTTATAAAACCTTACGCCCATAGTCTCTTGATCTCCTCCCGACGTGCCAGCCAGCCCCTGCAAACCAGGTCATTTTAGAAGAGTTCATGCGCCTGTATTCCTGCAGCCCTGCAATATGCATTACAAGTAGCTTATCCGAGGCCATCAATGACCACAGATTAGCGGGGCGATATTCCCTCTGGAAATCTTCGAGCCTGTCCTGCCTTCCCTCATTACAGAGGCTATCGGGTCTGCATTGCTTTGCATCCGCTAACCGAGGGGGCTTTGCATAAACTCCTCTTGGGGTTTCGGAGTTTTGCCTCTGAGCAGATCGTGGGCAAACCGGGATGCTCATTTCCAGCGCCTGTCGGGGAAGGGGAGCCCTGCTGCAGTGCCCGAGTGCCCTGCCATCCCCAGGCCGGGCCTGGCTGCCAGGACAGGGTGGGCTCCAGCCGAGAGCGCCCAGCACGGGAGCCTTGCTGCTTGTGACTTCTCAATGCCAAGTCCTAACTGGGAATTAAAAGCCTGTCCCCTCTTAGTCTTCAGGGGTAAATTTCAGAGGCTCCAGCGCTTGATAATTAAGAAGTTCTGTCGTTCCCCTTGCTGTTGCAATGGCTGTGGTATTTTTAAAGCTTTTTATTAAAAATTAATTTCTTTATTTTGTTGGAGACCCATCACTCAGTCACGTGACTCCCTGTCATGTTTCTATCCTTCCTACTCATATTCGAGTTATGCCATCAAGCTAATATATTGTGACTGCTCTTCTCTCTTGTGACAAAGCCTTGCAGCTGCCTCCAAATCAATAGATGTCAAAGAAATATGAAAACAATCATGACAGAGAACTTAAATCCTGGCTAGAGTCTGCATAATAAAAAATGTGCTTCTGTTCTCAAGGCAGCGGATTAATTTATCCTAAAGTTTAGTCAAATTTTATTCCGGTACCTTTTTCCCAGCAGATAGAGCTACATCTGTTGGGTTTGTAATGTAATTTGTAATTACTGCCCTTCATGTGGTCCAATGCCTTGAACCATCTTTAATTAAAAGCATAATTAAGGGAAGATCTAAAGGAAGACAATTACCAGATGGTCTTTTTTTTAGAAACAGTTAGTTGCATTGAGGATGTGTCCTGGTCCATTTCTGACTTGGATTAAAAGGCAGGATGCCTCCCACACAATCTGCGAGGTGAGAGGCTGAAAAGGGGCTCAGGCATCCCGGGCAGCACCACAACCAATAACTGTGAGAGAGGCTGGGGAGAGCCAGGGGGAGACTGGGGGGGACCTTGGGACAGAGGTCCTGGCTCCATCCCATTTCCCTGGGTGGGTGAGCCCTGCTGCCCTGCTCCAGCCCAAAGCTCTGGCAAAACCCACCTAAGTCACACCTCGCATCACCAGGGACACCCTACATCTTCTGGGGAACATTTCTCTGGTGAAAATAGTAATAAATAGTAATTATTATAGTAATAGTGATATTGTAGTGGTAATAATAACAATACTAATTTTTAAACCCCCACAGGGACTGAGTCCCAGAAGAGCTTCCAAAAATGAATTATCTCCTTTACCCCGGGTGGGACAGCCCCTGATGGGTTCGCTGTGCCTGCCCAGCCTTTGCTCATCAGCGGAGGCGGCTGTGGGAGAGGGTATTAAGCCAAAATTTCCTCTCAGGCTGGAGCAGCCACCCCGGCCTTGCTGGGCTTGGTCTGGGGATCCCTCCTTGCCTTTTGGGGTACTTTCCTTCCAAAAGATTCCCTGCACCCCGCATCTGGAAGTTTCAGAGACCATTACTAAAGGAGAAAGGGCAGGAGGGGATAGGAAATAACCCCGAAAATATGAATAATGCAACAAAGTGCAGAATTATGTGTGAGCACAAAATTTCTAGGGGAAGCTAGGCATAAAAAAAAACGGGGAGAGAAAAAGGGAAACCTCGAGCAGTGGTGTAATGTAAATTAAATTTTTGCTGTATTACTAAGATTTCATTATTTGACTGTTCCTACTCAAAGTAAGGCAGCAATGAATTGTAATCATTTCAATTATCTTCAAGATAGTTTCTTTAGGACACAAGTTGTCAGAGATAAAAAAGTACATTCTTGCTGCTCCATGGGTCCATTTTCCAGACGGTTTGTCGTTCTTGCTGCATGATTTAGTCGGGGCTTTTTTTTTTTTTTTTTTTTTTTGCGTACTCCGGCTCTCCCGCACGCCCTCCGCGGGGGCGCGGACCCCCCTCCCTCCCCGCGCGGAGCGACTGCGCAGCGCTCCGCGCCCGCGGAGCCAGCGGGGCTGACCCTACCCCGGCGCCCGCTTCGCCGCCATCCTCTTGAATTAACTTCGCGCAAGAGCTTTTTTTTTGGTTGGTTGGCTTTACCACTTTTTCCCTCTCATTTTTTGCGGCTCTCCCCTTCTCGCTTTCTTCCCCCTCCCCACTCCCCTTCCCTCCCCCCTTTCCTCCGTGGAATATTTCCTGACCCATTACTCTGATAAAGCAATAAACGCGGGGCGGGCGGCCCCGCACCTCGCCTGGCCGCGGGGCACCCGAAGCAGGATCCGTCCTCGTCCCCATCCCCATCCCCGCAGCCCTGCAAATACTGTTTTCTCCCTGCTGATATGGGTTGATTTGCAAGTGAGAGCTGCTCTCCGCCGGGAAGGCGCTTAGGTCTCTTTAAGCGCAAACCAAATAACATTTAAATGCCTTTTTACTGCCGGGGCATTATTTATTTAAGTGGCCGTCGGAAATCACAGCAGCGCGGTTCCCGTTCCTCCCGGAATATTGTCCTTGCCGGTTTATTGGAGCGACTGGTGTAAAACAGGCTCTTTCGGAATAAAAGGGCGCGTTTCGCCCCATTATTCATATCTGCGGAGTCCCAGGCCTTTAGTACATTAAAAAAGCTTCAAAAGGACAATTCGCCATCCACAGATATTATATTTGTGAAATGTCCTTTTGTCGAAGCTTTTAACACCTTCTTATAACGAATCATTTGTTCTTTTCTTTTTAATTTTGATAGACAATTAGCCATCAAATATACACCAGTTGACTGTAACCGAGCATTAAACTAGCCTTTATTTAACGCTAATTTAGCATAGCTGCTTTGTTTAACTTTGCCATACAAGAACCAGGTTTTGTAGCAAAAAATAGGTGTAATTTTATGTGGGGCTTCATTTCTTTTGGCCCTCTGCACAGCAAGCCCTCTCCTCTTTGTAACCCATTCTGCTGGGCAGAAACACCATTTCGGAGTGCCTAGCACCTGGAGTCTGGAAAAAATTAGCATTGATATAGATTTAGTTGAAATGTAATCTCTTAAATCTGTCCAAGATTCGGGGAGATAATTACACTTTCACTGAATTGACAGAGGTCAGCGTCTCTGTGGACCTGAGGAGTTGATTTACTAACAATAGTGTTACATAAAAAATGGTGTTTGAGATTATAATGTTAATAGATGCAGTCACTGGGGAAAGCAGGCAGGCTACAACTAATTCGATGGAACTTGGTTTTTGCTTTACAGGGTTTCGAATCACTTGCAGCATTTAATTTAGAGGAATGAGTTTGCCGGTAATTACAGCAAATGGAAAGGTCGCCTTGGAATATTAGTTATTTTTTCCCAACTTGGGACTCGGGGGTTTGTGGGGAGGGTCCTTTTTCTCTGCCCCCGGCGATCACCGAGAGAGCCGCGGTGCTGCATCCCCTCCACTTCTACCGCTGGTCACCTCGGGCCCAGCATAAACCCGCTCAGACAAAAGAAACGGGGGTAAAAAAATATTTGTATGAGCGCTGGAGTAACCCCTCGAGTGGGACCCGACAGTTTTCTGCGAGAGTCGGGATTTCTTTCTGCTCCTGGGAGATGCTCTCCCGGACGGGCCAGGTCAGCACCTCCTCGGGCAAAACGCACCACGTCCTGGCGGAAAATGCTCCGCAGTTTCGCTTGCATTTTGGGGGGTCGCGACAGGAGTGGGGGGCTTGGGTCCGTGCTCCGGTGAGCCCGCTCCCGCCTCCCACTCGGCAGAGTTTACCCAGTGACGACGTGGCGGGGACCAGATGGCCCAAATCCGGACACTGCCGCGCCAGCCCCTCCAGGTCACGCTGCCTCTTTGTGCACCCTGCAAAGCCCAGCCTAAGCTCAAGCCCTTGTGCCACGACGCGCCCTGTGTGTCGTGACCCTCCACACCCCGCAGGGAACGTTCCCCACTTCGCCAGGACCTCGGCTTTTTCCCGCAGGGACACAGGGAGGGCCCTGCTGGGGAGTCACGAGTGACCAAGGGGAGCCGAGGGACGGGGTGTCCCTCGAAGGAGCGGAGCTGGTGCCGGGTGTGGGTCCCCTCTCTGGTCCCTCCAGGGGGTCCCACGGGGCTGCTCCCTCCCGCTCCCGGAGGGGACCCTGCAGACCCGACGGGCAGCGGAGGCGGAGAACCCAGCCCTGCCCGGCCCTGTCCGCGCCCGCGGGCCCGGCGCTGGGAGCCCGGCGGTGCCCGCGCTGCGCGGGCGCGGAGGGGCGCGGCAGCCCCTGCCCCGCATCCATCCCCCGCCGAGCATCGCCGCCGGGGAGCCGTAAATCCGAACCGATTCCCTGCAGGACACACCGCGCTCTGTCTCCCGGGCCGGGCGGGCGGTGGCTCATCACCGGGGAGCCCCGCACACCTCGAGGGGATGCGCTACCTGCGCCGGGCGCTCCGCTCCGGCCCCTCCGCGCCTTGGCCGGCTTGGGGCACGGACAAAGGCGGGCGGGAGCGTCCCGGCGGCTCGTCCCCCGGGCTCGTCCCGCTGCCCCGGCAGGGCCGTGCCCTCGGGCGGGGGCGGCGGGGCGGCTCCCGGGGCCGCGGCTCCGGTGAGCGCCGGCAGCCGGGGCAGCGCCGGCTCCGCAGCCTCCGCCGCCCTTCCGTCCCTGCCTGTTTATATTTTAAGTCCACCCCGATCTTATATGTAACAGCAATATATATGTTAATTGAAAACTTCTGAATTTAAAAAGGTTGTGACAAGTTATAATTTGTCTTGTCAATGTCTGGAATCCTTGTTTAGCTCTTTAGTTGTGTCTGCTGTTCGTGCCTGTCAGATAACAGCTTGCCTAACACGCTGCCTTCCTCTCTTATGGCACGGAAATGACAAATGTGCTGTTTTATCCATACAATTTATTTCATTATTGTTGCCAGCACGAAGCATCACAATCAATCATAAGGAAGTCCAGTTGGCAGGTGTCAATCTTGGTATGTTTTTGTACGTCTCAGTCTATATTTAATCCAATTACAAGGGTCATGGAGTAAGTGCAAATCCCCTTGTTACAACTCACATCTTATTCAAGATTTAAAGTAAAAAGTCAACTTGATCACATGGGCGCTTTGGGGGTCCTCCGATACCTTTTGATATGTCGTTCCCCCCTCCCAAATTATGCAGAGATAGCGTTTTATCAAAGAGTTATAGCGGGTCGGTTAGGGTTTGGGGATTTTTTTTTCCCTGAGTGTTTGTGTGCAAATGAAGTATCTTGTTATTTTGCTAAAGAAGAGGGAGGCTTTAATGATGGGAGATCTTTCCGCTCATTGCCCTTTCAAATACAATTGTAGATCGAACTCAGCCTTGTCACGTTGAGGAAAAGTGAATTTCTAACATCCAGGACGTGCCTGTCGACTTTCAGCGAATTGCATCCAATCACCCCCAGGGAATTCAGCTAATGTCTCAGTCTAAACCGGGATGAGGGGAGAAAAACAAATCAAACATTGTCCGGAGTCACGCTTATTATGAAAATGTTTTAAAGGATAGAGAAGGGAAATAATTCAAGACAGCCCAGAATAAAGTTTTCGACAAATTAATAGCATTAGGAGTCTTCAGGGGAAAAGAAAAAAAAAAAAAAAAAAAGGAGAGATTGAGAGAGAAAGCCCAGCTACAAAGTTAAGGTATAAAGAAATGATTTATAGCTATACGTTTCTTTTTTTAAGCAAGAAGCATTTTTTTTAATCTTGATTTTTTTTTTCTTTTTGGATGAGAAACAAGGTTACGGCATTGAAAATAATAGTCTTATTATACAGTCGGCTACCGTGGGATTCTTCACGAGGGAAAATGTTATCTTTCTGCTAAATTTCTGTCTTTAGGACGCTTCAGTTCACAGAAGTTTCTTGCAGCATCTTAAATTAAAGTCCCCAAACACACGCTCCCGCACACTAATCCCGCTTGTTACAACAAGTTTCCAGCTCGCCAAGGGTTGACAGAGTGGGGTGCCCATGTCAGCCGGCTCAGCCCGCTCTGGGCAAATGCTCAGGAGAAGGGAAGGTGCAACCGTTTACCAGGTCGCAGGAGAGCCTCGCAGGCTGCCAGCCACACAACAGCCGGAAAGCTCTCCCAACTTTATATGCCAGCACACAAAAAGCCATTTCAATAATAACTCAGGTATTTTTTATTCGAAGAGATGGAGCTATTCAGTTTCTATCAAACTACGAGAGGGCTGAGCCGACAGGACGAGAGGATTTAAAAAAAAAAAAAAAACTAAACAAACAACAAACCCAACAATACAAAACAAGAGCAAAATTACATTCCTGTACCAAGGTTTAAACGCAATCCTGGGGGCAAAAGAGAAATGTTAGACAAGCAAAGAAACGTGTGGGGGAAATAAAAAGAAAATATTTAAAAACACATACCTTGGACAAGGGCAAAATATCCCAGCTAAAATGCTAGTCAAGAGTCTCTTTCCTTGAAAGCCAAAACCACGTTTCTATCGCAATATTTTTCCTGTTCTAGAGCTTTTCCTTTGGTTTTTACCGTTTATTGTAGCTAGTCTTGGACCCTGCAGCCTGTGCAATGCCACAGTAAACAAATTGTTCTGATGTGCTTATTATTATTGCTCAAGTTCTGCTTGGATAGAGAATTAAAGCTCATTATTACAGTGTGTGTTGAGAATTGCTCAATCTATGTGAACACGGGGGTTTGGGGCATCCTCGGGAAAAGGAAAAGAAAAAAAGGAAAAAAAAAAAAGAAAAAAAAAAACCCACAACTTCGGAACGCAGTGTAAATCAAATATGTATAACGTTTATAAATTTGTAACACGTTGCCGTGTCCCTGCTCCTCTCCGCTGCCCGGGCACGGCGACGCCCGCACCGAGCCCGCTCCCCTCCGCGCCCGCGGGGCTCCGCTCCGCGCTGCACCGCGGAGCATCCTCCGTCCTGTGCGGCTCGGGAAAGGCTGCGGACCCGGTCTTGACAGAAGCAAAAATTAACGGGGACACACACACAGGCGGGGGGGGGGGGGACACTTTGCTGGCCCGTTCCCCGGGCACCGCTCCCTGCCCGAGCCTGCCCGGCGGGGCGCGGGGGCTCCGCAGGGTTGCGCGGCGGGAGCGGCCCTTGGGTACCCCCTCCTCGGTCCGGGGGTGACACCGGGCCTGCCCGGGGGCGCCCCCGCCGCCGAGCGGAGTTTCCCGAGGCAGCGCCCGGCAGGGAGAGGCGGTCGGCCCGGCCCGCCACCCCCGGGGTCCCGCCTGCCTCTGAGCGCAGCCTTTGCAGGGTTTTTTTTCCACTATTCTTTATTATTATCCTTTTTTTTTTTTTTTTAGGCGATCTCCCAGCCAAATACGGACTCTGTTCCCGTCGCTCCCCCACTTTCCTGCCTCACTTCCCTCTCCCTGTCTCTATTTTTTTTTTTTTTTTTTTTAGGAGATAAAAAGGCAAACAGAGCGCTCTGGCGCTGGCGAGGGGCTGTTTGCCTGCCTCCGCCGAGGCCTGGCCAAGCAGACTTGGCTTCACGCCTGAGCAGTTTCTGGAGAGCGGCGCGCTGGAGAGCAGGGGAGGCAGCACCTGGCCCTGCTTTAGGAGCCATCTCCTTTTATTGACAGCCAGATAAGCAGGCGGGAGCCGTGGTGTTTCCAACGCTTCCCTGGAGGACCCTGCCGGGTTGCAGGGAGCCGCAAGCCCCTTAATGGCAGCGGCTCCAAACGCGCCGCGAAACCCCTTCCTGGCAGCACCCCCGGAGCCGTCGCTACCTGCCGACGCGGCCTGGCCCTGTAAGGGACAGGGTCACCCGGGATCCGGGCGGGCTCCCCGGGATCCCTGCCCCGGGGGGTCCCGCCTGACCCCGGCCCGCAGAGCCGGAGCAGGGGCCGGGGCCGGGCGAGTACCCCCGCACTCCTCAAAGCGCTCTCCCCGCACCCCCCGCCACAGCCCGCTCCTAATGGATCCGGCGGCCCCCGCCTCATCCCGGGCGGGCGGCAGGTTCATGAAACATTTAAGTGCAGTTCAATAAAACTATCGGCTGCGGGGGGGCCACTCTTTGCTGATGAATTATTTACCCTGACAAGTGTGTGCAAATAACGGGCCTCTCTCCCTCCCTCTCTAATGGGAGAGGGTGCGGACAGGGAGCCCGGGCAGGACCCGCAGGGCCCCGGCTCACCCGCAGAGGCTGCCAGGGCGCAGGGAGGCTGCCGGAGCGGCCCACGCGTGTCCCGGCCGTCCCGCGGCCTGTCCTTAGGTCTCGCAGGGTCCGGCATCTCCTTCCAGCAGGAGACCTGCGGGCGAGCTGGAGGGCCACAGAGTTTCCCAGGAGCCAGAGGGTTGGGGCAGGTTTTGCGGGGCCTCTTTACCCGCGCGAGAGCGTCCCTCCTTCGCAGCGCCTTTCAGAGGGGAAGAAGCCAAACCTCAGCCCAAACCTCGACCTGAGAGGCCGGGGATAGGCCCGGCTGCCGGCGGTGCTGCGGCTGGGGCGAGCCGTCGGGCCGCAGCCCCCGGTTGCCGGTGGGCAGCGGGAGGAGGCAGCGACCCCGCCGCTGCCCGAGGGAGCCCCCGGTCCAAGGGAGTCTCGTCCGACGGCCGAGCCCCGGCGCGGAGCCCCGGGCGGAGCGGGGCCCCGGGCGGGGCCGTGCCGTGCAGGGCCGTGCCCGCCGACGGGGCGGGCGGTGTCCGGGCTCGCGCCGTTCGCGCTCGTGTCGCCCAAAATGTCTCATTAGCGAACTACTGTCCGCCGTGACGTCACCGGGGCGGCCCAGCCAATGGGGGGAGGCGCTGGCGTCGATATTAAGGGAAAGTTAGTGCAAAGGCAGCACCCCTCTTTTGCTGTCATTGACATTTAAACTGTGTGGCAGGTTCTTTGCGTGGAAATTGGCGACCGGAGCCGCCAGGTACCTCCTCCCGGCCGCGGGACCGCCGCGCCCGGACCCTCCGCGCCCGCTGACAGGTAACGTCCCCGCACGCCCCCTCCGCCCCCGGACGCTCGCCTCGACCGCGGGCCGCCACCGGCCGCCGGCCCGACGGGAGGGGCCGGTCACCCGGACCCCGGGCACCCCCACCCCGCGGGGGGAAGGCGAGGGGAGCGGGCCGGAGCCCCGCACAACAGGTGGGGGTGGGAGGAGGGGTGGGAGGGAGCGGCTCCGGCCGCTGCCCGCCCGTCGGAGGGGGCGCCGCGGGGCGGAGGGGGCGGCCGGCGGTGCGAGCCGCTTCCCAAACTTCCCCCCCTGCGCGGGCGGCGCAGCCCCCTCCCCTTCCCCCCGCCCCGTGACCCGGGCCCCGCTCCCTCGCCGTGACCCGTCTCAGGTGGCGGGGGCAGCCGCGGGTTACCGCGCCCCTCGGAGCACCCCGCTCGGCGCCCCCCGGGCCCTGGAGCGGCCGGCTCGGGCTCGGGCTCCAGCCCCCCGGGCTGAATGGACGGGATGGGAGCGGGTCACGGAGAGTCCGGCGCGACGCCTCCGCGGAGGGGCGCGGAAAGGCAGGCTGGCGGCGGGGCTGCAGGAGCAGAGCCGAGCCGAACCGGGCTGCCGTCGGGGGCCGCGTCCCAGCCACCCTTTTCCCCGCCTAACGCCGGGGGCTCGCCGGTCGCCGCGGAGGCTCTGTCACCCTACCCGGGCTGGAATGGTCCGGTCGCCGAGAGGCGACCACCTCTTGGCCCCCAGACTCAGGCTTGGCTTCCCAACCCCGGGTGCCTCTACTAAATCAGGGCGTCAGTGGGAGAGAAAGGTACCGTAGAAAGGCCGTTCTTTCCCCGAAATAACGCTAAACAAAATAGGAGCGTAAAACCTAAAACACCGCTTACCTGTCTTCGAGCATCTCCAAATATTCCTTACGGTGCGTTAGCGGGAACGCTCCCTGTGATGCTTCACTATAATATACCGGTAAATGGACATTCTCCTTCAGTAATAAATCAAACACCATCTATCTCAGATCCTCCTCCCTAATTAGAGATGTTTATTGGAGATGGTGTTTATCCAGCTGTCATGCCGAGAAAAAGCTGTGACATAATTACCTCTGACCAGATAGTCTTTTATATGCATATCTCGCTGACATATAAAGGAATCGGTTTGCATTAAAAATGACAAGATCAAATGTTGATTTTAGCCGATATAATAATATTCCTGATCGTTAAATTAATTGAAATTCAACTTTTAGGCTCTTCAAATTACAAATCTTGCGATTTAAACTTTTTTTTTAGCAATTAAATGAGAGGCTCCACCGAAAGGATGGGCAGAGAGAAACGTGCCCTGCAAACTTGCCGCGATAAATCAAACATGCCAGCTTAAAGAAAAAGAGCCCTCGACCCCTCAGCCTAAGAACACAATTGACATGAATCCGAGGAGTTTCTCTATCGGTTCCTCGTGGTTTGCCAAGTTTAGGTTTTGCTGCTAATTCGGGAGGCCAGGAGAGTCCGAGGCTGGAGAGAGGCGAGAGCTGGACCCCCCCCTTAACGCGTTATTTTTAACCCCCGCACCTCGGCGGGGCCAGCGCGATGCTGGTTCATTTGGATTCGTGGCTTTGGCAGCGCCTGCGGAATCATCTGCGTGGGGCTGCGAGCGAGCCCTGATAAGCTCCGAATTACTCTGTAATTGAAAATATATTTTTGGGAAAGGCTGGTTTTACAAATATCAAGGGTGTAGGCTTTTGATCCTTTCTGCTGCCTGTGTTCTCCAGTTGCTAATAAAACTCGCATTGAGCTCCTTAGTGGCTTGATTAACAGGCAGATTAACTGTTACTGGGGTTTTGAACAGCTTGTCCCAATCAATAGCATTTAAAAAGCCCGTCAGGATGCGCTAAGCTTTCACCCCCCCCGTTCTTTTCTGAAGGCTTTTCGAGCTGGTCTGGTTGCATGACAGTTTTCCCATATTTATAATCAAAGGCTTTCTCGTACGGAAAGGTGTATATTCGTCTTCCAGTTTCAGAGAGACTTCGGCGAGGTCCAGAAAGCCTTTTTTTATCCTGCGCCTTATGCAAAAGGCCAACATAAAAGAGGTTAAATCGATTCCAAACTTTTTGCAGATTGTTTATAAACTAGAAAAGCTCCACTTAACTCAGTGTCCTGTGCATTATAGGTTTCAAACACTGTCTCTACATATACAAATAGGCATTAAGTGTCCTGAAGGCAAAAGCATTGTAGTCTAAGACGTCAGGATTTGTGTATCTCTTCAGTTTCAGACCGAACTGGACAAGAGGACTTTAAGCATTTTTCTGGGTATTAAAAAAGGTAGTTTGCAGCCCAGATATTAATACAACGAGACGATACTGGAGTCTCTAACTCAGCACTTTCTGCTTTCGACACCTAACAAAATACGAAAGGGAAGCAAACGCTGCTGTTTAACACAAATCAATACCCAGGCACGAGATCATGTAAAAAAAAGTGAAAATTATTTTAATTAGGAAAAATAAACAAAAACCCCGCACCTTGCCATGTATAATAGTTACTTACCTTTCTTTTTTTAACCATTTTTATATTATGCCCATTTTTTTCTTTTTGTTTGGAATAGTTAAAAAAAAAAGTGTGGGGAGAGAAGGAAAAAAAAAAAAAAAGCAGACGCAGAAAAAAAATGCTAGTTACAATAATCCTGTGCGGATTTTAAAGGAGAAATCTTCAAAGGGTGCCTAAGTCCATGCCGAGGGCCGAGGCTGCGAGGTCCCACGGCCGCGGGCCGGGAAAAGGGGGGGCGGTCTGCGCCTGCAGGAGGGCAGGGCTTTGGGGGAGAGGGGAGCTCGCAGAGCACCTCACAGCGCTGCTGCTCCTCTCCTCTAATTACAAAGGCGAGAGCAATAATTGCAAAAGTGGAAAATTCTCTTGGAAAAAAAAAAAAAGAGAGAGAGAGAGGGAAAGGAAAGGGGAAAATAAAAGAGGAAAAGGAAAACCAGGCCGGCCGGGCAGGGAGGGACGAATCTGTTAGATGGGGAAAAAAAAAGGAAAAAGAAAAAACAGAGCGTTTCCTCGGGAAGTATCCAGGCACGGCAGTCCCGGCAGGTCCCGCTGCCCGCGGCGGGGCACGGCTGCCGGGAACGCCGGGGCTGGGGGGTGAGGGGCTCCGGGCGGGCCGCCCGCTCCTCCGGGGGGGCGGCCGCGGGTACCGGGGGCGGTGGCGGCGGGGCCGGTCCCGCACGGCCCCCGCACGGCCCCTCCGCTCCCGCACGGCCCCCGCACGGCCCCTCCGCTCCCGC
>NW_020884952.1:620110-667610 GCF_003945725.1 Corapipo altera
GGCCCCTCCGCTCCCGCACGGCCCCCGCACGGCCCCTCCGCTCCCGCCGCTCCCGGCGGAGGTAAAATGGCGGCGCGGAGCCGGGCCGGACCCCGCGGAGGGATGGGACAGACCTGGCCCGGCTGGACGGGACGGGCGGTACCGGCGGATCCGCTCCGCTCCCACGCGCGGCCCGTCCCGCCCCGCCGCTCTTTCTTCCTCCCAACTTTCGCTCGGGGCTCCCGCTCCCACCGGCAACCCCCCCGCCCCGCCCTGACGTCACCGCTTCACCCCTGCCCTCCCCTCCCTGCCCAGGGAGGGTTTTGGTGTGGGGTTTTTTTTTTTTTTTTTTTCGGGGAGGGGGGGCTGGGTAGGGGCGTTAAAAGTTTTTTTGGAGGTGGCGGGGAGGGAACACAAAGCCCGCTGCGCCCGAGGGGAAAATAGCAACAAGATTACGGCTGCTTTATTCTGGCGAGGAGGAGTAAGAAGGTGCTAATCCAAGGGATGGCTAATTGAGAGCTTGTAAAAATGATATTTGCCTGCGATTTCGGACAAAGTGGGTTTTCTCTTCTCCCCCTTTAACGCCTTGTGGACGAGAGTTGGAAAAAAAAAAGAAAAAAACAACAAAAAAAAAACCAAACCAAAAAGATCGCTCATTTGCTAGAGAGGGAGTGCAACAGGGAAAATAAACCCCACAACAACAACAACAACAAAGCAAGATTAAAAAAAAAAAAATCAAAAGCCACGGACACGACTGACTTCACTCCAGAAAAAGGACCAGATCCCAGCTTTTAACATCTCTTTGGAGCCTTCGAGATCGGTGCGAGCTTACAAATCGCAGCCTCTTTCTCTCGCCCGCAGGATGCGTGCGGCGGGACGCCCGGCCTCGGCCAGCGGCAACTAGGAGGGGACAGGCTGTTCTGCGGGACGGCTCGCCGGGACTCACCCACCCTGGAGGGGAGACACACCGGACACAGGTTCGTACTGCATTTTGGACTTTGTTTCTTTTCTCTTCTGTCGCTCTGAAAAATTTCCTCGGCGCCCCTGAAATGATGCCTGGCCGCGGGCAGGTTAACTTAGTGCCAGATGTTACTTTGGAAAGTTTTGGAGTGGAGGAGGTGAGGTGAGCGCGGGGACCAGAGGGCTGTCGGGGCAGGGAGGTCCTTGCCCGAGCCCCTAGTTTTGGCAGAGCCCCCCTTGGGGTGCCCCGCAGCCCCAGGGCCGGACTACCCTTACCTTCAGGGAAGATCCCATCAACTCCCAAATGCTCCCGTGTGTCCATCACGATAGTCGGCTCCGTTTCTATAAAAAGGCATGACTCGGGTCAAAACCCGAACCTGAATAAGCCCCGCAGGTTGCCTTAGGCCTGACCAACGCTGCAGAGCCCCTCGCCGCTGCAGGTGGGGTCGGCCGGGTCCCGGGGCAGGAGGGCGGCAGTTCTCCCTTCCCCGCATCCTCCGAGGAAAGGCTTTGCTCGGCCCATTCCCGGGTTGGAGGGAGGGCCGGGGGGAGGTTGTCCGCCCCAGTCCCTGCCTCCCGGGCCTCCCCACCGGGCGCGGAGCGGGGTGGTCACCGCGGCACCCCGGCATCGGGGGAAGGGTAGGGAAGGGAGCGGCGGAGGGGCCGGCAGCAGTCTCTTAAGAGCCCATTTTGTGCTATTAGGGAGCTGTGGCAGCTTCTCGGCGGGACCGGGGATGACAGTGCATGACGGCCGGGCAGCCCATTATCCCGCTCCCATTGAGGCGCCCTTTCACTCACATGCAAACTCCTTGGCAGAGTCGTTTGTCTCCTCATTGTACTTTATTTAAGAATGCAATGGTTGTCAGGGCTCTTATTCAATTTCAAGATACTTTATTGATGAGCTTTGACTTTTAGCACTTTTCACATGTCAAGAGAAGTCAAGTGTATGCGGCTACGACTTCATTTTATGCTTTGCGCGTTCATACTCTCCACTTTCCGCGGTGGCTCTTGGAATTTCTTTTTCCTGTCTCTTCTTCTCTTTCTTTCCCCAAGCCTTTTTTTTTTTTTTTATTGTTTTTTTTTTCCCGGTGCAGACCCCCCTTCCCCTCCCCCCGGCCCACTCGCCATAACCGATTGGGACACCCTGAGCTCGGACTGGTGCTCCCAGTGTAACCTTAAATGCATGCGCTGAGGGGTTGCTTTAGAGTTTACTGAGGTGTGTCTTAATAGTCCGGCATTCAACAAATGTACTTGTGGTGTGTGGTCAGAGCAGCAAAGTCATTTACTTACTTTCCCCCTTGAGTTTCTGGCAGCCAGTGAAGGGGGTCCCTTTGCAAAAGGAGAGGGGAGGCGGGGGGAGCCTCTTCGGACGGGCACAAAGCGGCAGCACTGCCCAGCGTCAGGCTCTGCCCTCCTCCATCTCCTCCGTGGGATCTTTAAAAAAAAAAAAAAAAAGGGGAGAGAAAAGAAAAAAAATCAGCCGGGCAGCCCTTAGTCAACAAATGGCACGTGGGAGAACTTGGTGAGTGTTTGGTAAAGGACTCTTCAGGGCCTTTTCACAAGAGCCCTCAATACACAAAGTAAATGGTGTATTTGCTCTGCTCTTTCCCGGCCGGGGCAGAGCCGGGAGCTGGGGGGAAAAAAGGCGGGGGGGGGGGGGGGGAAGGGAAGGAGGGAAGGGTGACGGGCGGCCTCCGGGCGCTCCCGGGGGCGATTCACCGGCGACAAAGCGCGCCTGTCTCCCAAATATTTATGCCTTTACCATTTGAATGTTATTTCCACACAGCCCCCCTCTCCCTCCTTCCTCCCTCCCTCCCTCCCTCCCTTCCCAATCCCCCCCCCCCACCCCCAACCTTATCTCCATTGTCGGGCCGGGAGCGAACTGTTTAAATGCAAATCGACCTCTCCCCCGCCATCACAACCATCATCACAACCATCATCGCCACCGGCACTGCTACCACCACCACCGGCACTACCACCGCCGCCACCACCACCCGGCCGCCCCCCCTCCTCCCTCGGCGGACCCGTGCGGCGCGGTGCGGGATGGGCGCGGGGCGGCGCGGGCCGCGCTGGCGCTGCCGGGCCCTGCGCATTCATATTCAAACGCCTGGGCCAATTGGGCCGGGGCGGGCGGCGGCGGCCAATGGGCGGCGGGGAGGTGCTGGCGGCGCTTTGCATACGGCGATATTCGGGTGGGAGCGGAGCGGAGCGGGCGGCGGGCGCGGCGGGGCCGCCGAGCCATTAAAGTGGGGTTTGGAGACCGCCGGCCCCCCGAGCTCGGCCGCTTGTGGGTTGTTGTTTTTTTTTTTTTTGGTTTGTGGTGGTTTTTTTTTTTCCCCCCCCCTTCCCCCCGCTCGGGTCCCCGGCGCTCCTCGGGAAGGAAGTGTTTTGCTGGAGGATGATGACAGAGGTCAGGCTTCACTAATGGGCCAGTGGAGAGCGGTGGAGGCGAGGCAGAGACCAAGGCACACACACATTAATACACTTGAACCATCACCAATCAGCATAGGTGTGCTCTGCCTCTCTCTCTCTCTCTCCCCCACTTCACTCACACACTCTTTTATCTCTCGCTCTCCAGTCACTGACAGCCCATTTTATTGTCAATCTCTGTCTCCTTCCCAGGAATTCAAGATCACACAACCAGCAGCTTCAGTGGAGAAAAACTATTTTGCTGGCAACTCTTTTTAAAGCACCATCATTTTAAATCAGTGCGCTCTTAAACTATTGACAGGAGCTTTGACAACAAGACAGGATGCCTCATAAAGGTGAGTGCTCATTTATTCTCCCAACTTCTCCCTCCTCGCATTTTAATATTTAGGCAGGGCTCTCTCTCTCACCCCTCCTCTCTCCCTCTCTCTCTCTCTCTCTCTCTCTCTCTCTCATATTCCCATTTGCATTCCGGAGAGCTTCCCAGGGAACTTTCCAGCCCAGGAGCTCACAAACTTTCTGCCTTTCACATGAGCCCGTGTCCTCTGGAAAAGCTAAAGCATCTGACTCGGAAACCAATGCCAACACCAGCAGCAGTAATTCCCACGCAGCGTTTGCTGGTCAGGGAGAGCACAAGCGCCGGTGTCTGTGGTACCGATGCTGCCGGTACCCAGCTCGTAGGGGCGGTGGGACCCGAGAAAGGCTCCGGCCCCACGCCACGCCGAGTGGGAGGGAGAGAGGGAGGGAAGCGGCGCCTCGTTACCCCGGGGGCGGCCCCGTCCCCGACTTCTGCTTTGTGTTCTGCGGTCTCGGTTAGGGAAGGCTCACCCCTGATGGTGTGGGAGAAACACAGAGCGAGCGGCCGGGAGAGTTGCGTGGGGGAAAAAAAAAAAAATAAATAAAAATAACCCACATCCTAGGCCAAGTCAGCTCCCAGGCGCGGTACAGGCGGGGAGCTGAGCGGAGCTGAAGGGCTGTCAGCTTTAATCAGCCACCCGGGGATCTTCCCAACTTGTCCCTAGTGCCGGCAACTTTCCCAGCTCCGGCGCGGGAGAAGCGCCGGGGGCGCGGAGCAGCCCGCACCGTGCATGGAGGGCCCCGCCGGATGCTCCGCACCGCCCCGTCCCTGCTCGGCACCGGGGCTCGCCGTGCTCCCGGTGTGGGGAATTTTTTTACTCCCTTTTGAAATCGGCAGGCCTTTTTTTTTTTTTTTTCCATTTAAAAACCCCTGATATATCTTATTTCTACAAAAGCCTCTTTGACCCACCTCTGCGATTCCCAACTACAGCAAAGCTTTCTTTTTTTTTTTTTTTTAATTTTTAAGAAGTTGCAAACTCTCGTCCATGCAAGGAAAAAAAATATATATTTGCTCCAGCGAAGCACAACAATAAACTTGATTCCTTTTCCCCTCACAAGTGCAATTGCAAAAGAAAAAAAAATTGGGTTTGAATTTAACCTTGTAGCGCTTTCCACGGAAGGGTTACATGGGCACGCAGAGCAGGAATCATTTCTGGAAAGTTTAAAAACAAACTTTCTCAAATGATTCAATGTACCTGGCAGAGGCTGTTTTGGAAAACCACACCAACGTATTAGAGAAGAAAAGTGACAGCATCTTCTCCATTTTAGAGGCATAAAATAATAAAAGTGGCCCTTGACAATAAATGTTTATAGCTGCTGACCTTCACCAACGTCTCATCGCAAACCGATTCGTTTTTATCTTTTTCTCATTTGCCCCGGGAACGCGAAACTTTTTCCTAAATGTCTAATTACGGTTTCACCGGAAGAGGGGGAAAAAAATTGCTCTCCTCCATGAGATAATATGACTATTTCGAGTTAAAAACCGAGTCGCAGATTAGGCCCGGCCTATTAGGACGCGGCAAATTGCATCCCAGTTCTCGGAGGGAGCCGGCCGCGTCCCACGGGCCCGGTGAGGGTCCGGGGGTTCCTAAAGGGCAGCAGCGAATGCGGGCCACGGCAGGAGGAGGCGATTTCGCGTTGGTGTTGCGGGGCCGCCAGGCCTGGCCGGGGCCGCCGGGCCGGTGGCTGGAGGCGGTGGCGAGTTGCTGAGCAGACACGCAGCTCCTTGTCCCACGCCTCCTCTTACCTTGCTGAAGATCTTGGCTACCCTCGCCTTCTGTTGTAAACCGCTTTCGGCTCTGTTTGGGTTTGTTTTGTTTCGTGGTCTTCTTCTTTTTTTTTTTTTCCCTCTTTTTTTCCTCTCTCTCTTTTTTTTTTTTTTTTTTTATTTTCCCCTCCTCCATTTCTTTTAAACCCACTCAGTGTCATTTCTGAGATCCGTGCGGGCAGAGCTGAGGGCTGGAAGTTTCCTGGTGCCTTTCTGGACGGTTTCTTTAACCCCGTAGGCCCCACACTTATGATTTGTGCATGAAATATGGGAGGAAATTGTGTCTGGAGAAGTGGGTTTCCCGTTCGGTGTGTGTCTATGCAGACGTGTTTGGTGTATTAAAGGGATGACTTCACGTTCAGTTCAGCTGAAGGAGATATCACCACGTCTCCATTGAAGTACAGTGTAGCTTGCTCTGCTGCTAATCAGGTAGCTCTCCAAAGAGCAGTAAATATTTACCAGTTAAAGTCTTCATGCTGCGAGAAAGTACTTGTTTGATGTTTATTTTTATGGATTTAAGATTGCTAAAAGCTACTTAATAAATTATACCATGGCTAGTCCTGAATGGGGAAACGTGCCTCTTTGAATTCTCCATCATATGCAGGAAGAGTAAAATTAATATTCATTATAGGCGCAAAAGAAAGAGAATGAGTATTTTTAGGCGAAAAAAAAAAGGAGAGAAAATGAAGGCTGCGACTATTTCATTATTTTACCTCCTTTTTTTTTAGCAACCCCCTTGAATGGGCTCTTTATTGTAATTGTCCCTCCCCAATTGAGCACCCCACTGAGCTGTTGTATCTTTTTACAACCCCTAACAACTCGCACCAGTAACACAATTACCGCCAGATATTTATAACGAGAAATTACTTTTCCATTTTCACCCGCGACGATTTCAAATAAATACATGGGGACGCATAAATAAATAAATAAGTGGGCCGGGGGGTGGCGGGGGGGGGGGGGGGGGGGGGGGGGGGGGGGGGGGGGGGGGGGGGGGGAAAGGCGCTGGGGACTGTCCAGGCGCTGGGTCAAGGCAGGCACTAATGAAGGGAGAAGGGGCTTGTTTCTCTGCTCTTTGTAAGTTGGAGGGTTGTTGGTCCGTTGAGTTGGGAAGCTGCGCGGCCGGTTAAGGAGCCTGGGTTTCTGCACTCGGGGTTTGGGTAGAGGAGCAGAATGGAGGCCATTGTTCGCTTTCTGTAGGCTTTGTTTAACAGTTCTCACCCCCTCCTGTTCTTACTTTTTAAAGCAGTGAGGCGAGGTAGACAGCGTGTGTCACAGTACAGTGAAAAAGGGGAAGATCTAAAGACCAAAAAAGAAGTTAATCACAAGACGGGGAGTTTGGGGTAGAAAAAGTTGCCAGTGCCGCGGGGAAAGGGGGAGGGGGGGGGGGGAAATAAATAACTCGAGGAAATACCCGGAGGTAAAAATGGAGCCCCGCTCCCAGCACGCAGGGCAGCCGGCGGAGGGCTCCCCCCCACGCCACCTCCCCGCCCCCGCCGCCGGTGCCCGCGCAGCCCCCGCGCAGCGCCGCCCGCCCCGCTCCGCTGCGCTCCCCCCGGCCCGCGCCCCGCCGCCCCGCACACCTTCCCGGCGCCGCTCCACACTTTTTTAATGTACTTCTTCTGCTTTGTCCTAGAGGGAAGACTTTAACTAGTGACACGCAGATGTGCGAGTCCCTAAATTGTATGAGAGGACAGTCCACCCTGCTTTCAGGCAAGTTTAAAAACATGACTTCGGACTCTCTTTGTGATTGTTGTCGCTCCACTTAATACACCACCTCAGCGAAGGGCACTAACGACGAGGCAATACGCCACCTGCATGCAATTAAAACGAGAAACCACTTGGCGGGCTGCTTCTCTTAATTTTTTTCCCCCGCATGTTAGGGATACATTTTTGCCTTGAGATGTTAAAAACCCCCAAATCCTTAAACTAACCGGGGGAAGATGCCTAAGGATAACAAAATCAGCCTGTGAGATATTAGCCTCTCTGCAGCTTAACTGTGTGCACTACCTCGCCTGATTAACGCCTATTTTATCACTGATAGACTGCTATAGGCGACCCCCGTGGGATACTGCTCTATCAGCCCAACATGCAGAACAGTAAGTGACTCCGCGCCCCTTCGCGGCCGCGGAGGGCAGGCGGGGCGGCCGCGGGCGCGCAGGAGCGGGCCGGCACACCGAGGCGGAGGGCTCGCTCGGGCGGGGGAGGGAGAGGCGGCTCCGCCGGGAGCTGGGACCCCTGCGCGGCCGGGAGCGCCGCCCGCCCCGTCGGGGCGCGGGTACAGCCGTGGGCGGCGGGGAGGGGGCCGGGAGCGCTGTCACGGCTCCTGGGCCACGGAGGCTGACCCGGCTCGTGGCCCGGGACCTGGCTGTGTCTCTGTCTGGTTTGCGGTGGGAGTTGGGCAGGAAAAAGCCACTCCGTGCTAGGTGCAGTTCCTCGTCACCTTCTGAGTTTATTTGCTTCCCGATTCTGATGTCTTTGTGGATTATTAATTTTCTGGGGGACGTTTTATCCGTTGTTGTTGTTGTTGTTGTTGTTGTTGTCGTTGCTGCTGTTAAGACCTCGCCGAGAGGCCTGAGCGTTTCTCAGAGAGGAAAGCGCTGCCACCGGGCAGGAGCGCACGGAGACGGGCACGGGGGGCGGCGAGAAGCGGCCTCTCCTTGCGTCCCGGCGGAAGGGGCTGCGCGGGGGTCGAAGGGACCGGGGCTGAGGTCCCAGCCAGTCTGGAGTAGGCCCCATGTCCTCGGGATGCGGGATGGGCTCCGCGGGAGCGCTTATTCTGCGCGTGTAGCGGTGGCGAGGAGCGCAGGCCGAGTTGCGCGGCCCTTGCGCGGGTCGGTCGGGCCCCACCTCGATGCTTCTCTGGAACCTGGCTGGGGATGCCTATCCCACCGTTCAACCGGTTGATAAGTTGTCCCCCCGTGTGAGCAGCATCAGGAAAAACAGAGGTTTTGGGGATATCTCAGATATCCTAGGGTGGAGCGCTTTTTTTTTTTTTTGGTTGTTTTTTTTTTTTTAATTTTTTTTTTTTTTGTGCTTGTTTGTGGGGTCGTTTTCCTCCGTTTTTTCTATCGGGGCCGCTGCTTGCATGTCCATGCGATGAATTTTCATGTATCCCGAGCAAAAACTGAGCCTCGGCAACCCGGGGAGGGCACTACCTGCGCCTCGCAAGGACGGCGGCGGCTGCCCTTGGCCGTGGCGTGCCGAGGATTTATGGTAATGGGGGATGCCTTCACTCGGCCGTTTGGGATCGCCACTGCAAAACGCAGAAAAGATATCATTCGGGTGAAGCCTTTATTTTGTTTAAAGGTCGCGGCGGGCTCTTCAGGCTTTGTGTTAATAACTCCTGGGTGTATATGGTGCAGAGCATCCAAATTGACACCATATGTTTTCCTATTAGATGACTAGCAATAGAATACAAGGCGCATAATCATTGCCACTGGGCGAGATCTACACCGCTCTCCAGGGAAATTATATAATGATTAAGGCTTAACCTTTTAAGTGAAACTTTGATTTTGCTTTCCCCGCTGCCATTTTTTATGTCGGAGAGGGTCCCCCCCTTGAAATGGGCTCCCCGCACCGCATTTACGGGGGGAGGGGGGGCTGACGACGGACGCTGGATGAGCGGGGGGGGGAGCAGCCGTGGGGCTGCGCCCCCCGGCCGCCCACCACCGCCCCGAGCCGGCCCGCCCGCCGGGGCGCAGCCCCGAGCCCCCCGGGGCGCGGACGGGGAGGGACGCGGGGCTCCTCTCCCCGCGGTGGGAAGCGCAGGTCGCAGCGCCGGCCGTGCTGCTGGGCCGGGGCGGCAAATTCCCCAGCCCCGATGTCACTTCGAATCCATTGCGCGGGGAGCGCGCCCCCTCGGTGTGTCCGCGCAGAGCCCCCGGCTACCGCAAACCGCAGCCTCCCTCGGAGGGAGAGCGAGTAGAGTTCAATCTAGTCTGAGTGATATCCAAATGCGGACAGAAAGGGTCGTTTTATCATGCTACTATTTGTCGTGACGATGCAATTTTCAAAAGCAGAGTACTGTCATAAAGTGACACGCCTGCCACAAGTGCTCCAACTGATCTTTTCAATTAGCCTTCCATGCATGATCCGGGGCGACTTCCGCCTATTTCCAGAAATTAAGCTCAAACTTGACGTGCAGCTAGTTTTATTTTAAAGACAAATGTCAGAGAGGCTCATCATATTTTCCCCCTCTTCTATATTTGGAGCTTATTTATTGCTAAGAAGCCTGGGCTCTTGGAGTCAATTTATCAGGAGGCTCCAAAGAGAGGAGAGCGGAGAGCGCGTAGAGCAGAGCTTCTCCAGGGAGACCCTCCAAAGCCTGGAGCTTCAGGTTGGGCACTGGCGAGGCAGCCCCTCGCTTTGCTTTTGGCGAAGCGAGCTGCGGCTGTGCGGATGCAGGCAGGCTCGCTTGGGCTTGGGCTTTGGGGTTTTTATTTTTTTGGCGGGGAGGAAAAGAAAAAAAAAAAAAAGGCAAAGCAAGGGAGCAACCCAAGGCGATCCAGCCCAGGAATATTCTGGGCTTTTGGGTTGGGTTTGGGGGTTCGCCGCTGCCGCGGGTTTCGCAGACGGGGAGTGCGGCGAAAACGCATTTTCTGAGCCGCGGTGGCTCCCGGGGAGCAGCGGGCGAGGACGGGGCCGAGGCCGGAGCCGGGTCGGGAGCGGTGGCCCCCGGTCGGGCGGAGCGGATGGGCGCGGAGCGGAGCGGCGGAGCTGCGCGGAGCCCTCGTTCTCCCGGCGGGGTGTGCGCGGGTCGGGCGGGAGCGGAGGGTGCTATGGTGGGCGCTGTGCTTCCCGCAGGTCACAGCGGCGTGAACCAGCTCGGCGGGGTGTTCGTCAACGGGAGGCCGCTGCCCGACTCCACGCGGCAGAAGATCGTGGAACTCGCTCACAGCGGCGCCCGGCCCTGCGACATCTCCCGGATCCTGCAGGTGAAGGCGGCGGCGCCCCCCGTCCTCCCACCGCTCCGTCCGCTCCGCTCCAGCGCCGCTGTGTCACCGCCGGGCGCCCGGGCGCTAATGCGACCCCCCCACACCCACCCACACACCACCACCACCCGCCTTCCAGCCTAATAAAACCATCCATCTACTCGATTGTTGCTGCAAATAGACCCTTCTACGCGTATATCTATATATATGCCTTTTAAAAGATTTAAATTTTTATTTTTCGTTCCCCTTTATTCCCATCCGGTGATAACCCGCACTGTCGTTGCAGTTAGTTCGCTGTAATAAACTGAATTATACGGCTCGGCATAATTCCAGTTTCCTCTCCTTCCCTCCTTCCCCCTCCTATTTGCTTATGATTTTGTGATATCTGTATGCATTTGGCGTGGCTTACTGCTTTTTTATTTTTACCTTTTTTTTTTCTTCCAAAAAGCAAAACAAACCAAAAAAAAAAAAAAAAAAGCGAAAAAAAATTAGAGAGAGAGAGAGAGGGAAAAAAAAAAAAGAACCCCCCTCAAAGCCACGCTGTTTTAGCCCGGAATCTGTCTTTACAGACACTCATGCAATCTGGCGCAGCTCAGGGGTACTTTGTAAATGTAGGTCTTGAAAACGCCTCACTCACCCTGTCCCCCGCAAGTATTTTGGCTAAGAGCAGTGAGGAGGATGGAGACTAGTCTGGCTTAGCTATTGTTCGCATTTAAGGAGTATTTTAACATTGATGCTGAAAGAATTACATTTTGACCAGATGATTTTTTTTTTCCAAATGTTTTTAAAGTATCACTTTTGTAGAGGGTAGGGCCAAGAATGTAATTTTTTTTAAAGAAAAAAAGACTCTCTAAGTAAGTTCTCATACCATTTAAGGTATATTTTTGTGTTATAGACCCATGCAGATGCAAAAGTCCAAGTGCTGGACAATCAAAACGTAAGCTTGTCATTGTTTAATGCATACTTAAACAATTTTATTTTTGTCTTGAAATTATTAATAATGTGATTTTCTGTCCACTTCCCTATCCAGGTGTCGAATGGATGTGTGAGTAAAATTTTGGGCAGGTATTACGAAACTGGCTCCATCAGACCCAGGGCAATCGGAGGTAGTAAACCGAGAGTAGCGACTCCAGAAGTTGTAAGCAAAATAGCGCAGTATAAACGAGAGTGCCCCTCCATCTTTGCGTGGGAGATTCGAGACAGATTACTATCAGAGGGGGTCTGTACCAACGATAATATACCCAGTGTAAGTTCATGAAAAAACCCTTCCTGTGTGCTGTGTACAATGCTGGGTAGCCGTAGCGAGCCTCTGCTTCCTTTGTTTTGGTATCAGAGGAGAGGATAGCAGGTTCACATCATTTGCATGTGGCAGGGTCAGACGCATTTTTTCATACAGAATCTGACAAATGCCTTTAAGGAGGGAAAAAAAAAAAAATAAAAAACAATATGCGGGTCACCCCTGCGCCTGGTGCCTCAGGACTGCGAGCATCAGTCGAAGCCATCACTCTGGTTTTGCAGGGTTGGGTTTGGGGCTTTTTTTTTTTTTTTTTTTCCTTGGCTTTTTTTTTTTTTTTTTTTTTTTCCCGTGGTTTGTTTGTTTGTTTGCACCACCACCACCAGCAGTGAGCGAGTCGGGGCGGCTGGGACACGGCGGTGCGGGGCGGCCGCAGCGCGCAGCCGGCGCTCGGGGAAGCCCTGACTTGCGCCCAGGTCGAGCCGCCCGCTGTGCGGAGGGGGCGCGGAGGGGACGCGGGGGCTGCGCGGGCGGCTGGCGGGGAGCGCGCTACCGCACTACCATTGCCTTTCCTGTCCTTTGCCTTCCAGGTGTCGTCGATAAACAGAGTCCTACGCAACCTGGCTAGCGAAAAGCAACAGATGGGTGCCGACGGGATGTACGACAAGCTAAGGATGCTGAACGGGCAGACGGGGACCTGGGGCACCCGACCCGGCTGGTATCCCGGCACCTCGGTACCCGGGCAGCCTGCACAAGGTAAGGGACAGCCCGGTCGCCTCTCTCCGGCCCGGGACGGCTCGGTTCGGTCTCGTTGGGCGGAGGCGGCCCCGCTGCGGGTCCTCCTCGCCCCCTCCCCGGCAGCAGCCCTGAGCATGGCGGTGTCTCTCCCACCGCCTCTCTGGGCGGCTGCGGGCAGGTGGGTGCGGGGTCCGGCGGCCCGGAGGGCGTCCAGACCCGGCCCAGGCAGGGCGGGAGACAGAGGAGCTCAGGAGCATCCTCTGCCAAAGCCACATCCGCCGAGCTGCGGTGCCGGCAGCCGGGAGGGATGTAGGGCTGAGCCTTAACCTCAGCCCGGTAATTAGGGCTCCCGCTCCCCGCCCGGGCCGCCTTCCCGCGCCGGGGTCTCTCTGCAAAGCCGGGGCGATCGGTAACTATCTCCGTAGGGCTGATTATAATTCCTCCTCAATGGACCCGAAACAACTTTGTAAATATAGGAAACTGTTTATCCTGAAGATTAATAGGTATTTGTTGTAGGAATGACAAGGGGATAATATGAAGGATAATGGGATGTTACGTTACATACTTAAGATGGTTAATGGCTTCTTTTTGAATGTGGGCTCTGTTGAGGCGCGGCTCTCCCTGGCTCTGGTCATTCCTTTAGAAGAGGTGTCTATATACAACAACCTGCTTTTTGTTTTCACCCCGCAAGGAAAAAAAATCGGTAACAGTGTGTGGAATATCTGGTACAAAGGATGTTTCTGTCACACGCAAGAATTTGTTATGGGAACAATTCTGTCGCTATGTAATTGCTCATTAGAGATCGTTTTGTTTCTCATTAAGGCGACATGAATAAGCGTCTAGTTGAAGGAGACAGCTGTAGAAATGTTCCACAGGAGACCTCTGGACACGATATGGCACCGCTTGCCAATTAGACATGTCAGTTTTAAGAGAAGAAAACAGTCTATGAAGGACACTAGAAAGATAGAGCGGAGTCCTCGCTTCCCCCCACCCCCACTTTGGTGTTTTTTGTTGTTTGGTTGTGGTTTTGGTTTGGGTTTTTTTGTTGTTTTGCCTTTTTTTTTTTTTTTTTACATTTTGTTTTACCCAGTGTCCACCCCAGGAACCGGGACGGCTCCTACCCCCGGCTCGCCCCTACCTGCGGGGCCCTGCCCCGGCCCGGGGCCTCTCGGCCATCCCCGTGTCTCGGCGCCCTTCCTTCCCTGCCCCGCACCCGAGAGCCAAACCGCGGAGCGGTGCGTGGCGGAGGCACCGCACCTTCCGCCTCTGTGGCTCCCACCGGCCGGGCGCCCTCCTTTCCCGCCCGTGTGTGATTTTGGGGTGTTTTTTTTTGGTTTTTGTTTTCTTAAAAGAGGCGTTAAATCGAGAAATTTGGGGCGCTCCCGGCCGCAGAGCCGGTGGTTGCGTGGCCCAGCCGCGGGTGCGGGAGGTGCGGGACGGGCTCACCTGGGGCCGGCGGCCCTTCGGCCGCACCAGCGCTGCGGCAGAGCCACAGAGCCCGCGAGTGTGCGGGGGTCGGTGGCGCTTTGGGGAGCCCGTGGTGGCCCCTTCCCGTGGCGTGGAGATGAGCGCAGTTCCCGCAGTTCCCCGGGCAGGAGAGTGCGCGGCGGGAGGACCTCGGGAACCCCCCTCCTAAAACCGCAGCCGAAATAAAGCGTTTGCGGGGCAGGGCTGGCTCGGGCCGGGGCCGCGTGTGTGCGTGGGCAGGAGAGGCGAGGGGGAGGCAGGCAGGCACTTAAAACATCCGCCTGGCAAAATTAAAATTAATAAAATGGATTTCCTCTGGAATATTCATGCTCCCTCTAATGTTTTTCCCTTGCAGGGGTATGTTACTGGATTTTAAGAGTCCATTACTCAAAAAGCATAAGGCGAGGTTAGGTCTCAGAGGGGTACAAATATGGTCTCAATCTGATAAACGCCATGCAGCAGTGAATAAAATAATGGATACATGAGGGCTGACAGAACAAAAAGAGACATCTCTATCCGAGAGAAATTCTCCAGTGATTTAGTGGTTTTAGGGATCACCGAGACACTGTTTCTTATCTTTTTTTTATCCCCTCCCTCTCTTATAAGACTAAAGCCTTCTATAGGATTTAGACACTTTCTCTTTCAACAGATGCTACAATGTTTTGATCCCGGCTCTATAGCTGAGAGGTGCCGCAATTGGTTTGCTATCTTTTTTTGCTTGTTTTCCGCCTCACTGATTAAGACACTAAGAAACTAAGGAATGATTTTATTTCCCAGCGTCTTTTTTTTTTTTTCCCTTTTTTTTTTTTTTTTTCCAGGAAACAAATCCTATACCCAGCGTCAGATGGTCTAGCTATAGGATAATAGGGACGGACATTCACTTGCTTTCTTACGGATTAGGTCTGGAAGGTGGAACAGTCCTATTGAGATCGCTCCTTTTAGGGGCTTTTTAAAAAAAAAAAAAAAAAGGAAAAAAAAAAAAACTAGGAAAAAAAAAAGGGGAGTGTAGGTGTCTAAAAAGAAGATATCTTAATTGTCCTGGGGTTTGAAACGATGGGCTGAGGTTTGAAGTGATCATAAGCGAGTTTAGGTGAAACTTTTAGCCGGCCGAAAGGTCTGGGGGAGATGGAGAGCGGAAAAAAAAAAAAAAAAAAAAGTAAGACCTTAAAAGTTTTAAAGATAAAAGGGGTGTGGGGGGCAAGGGAGGTGCTGCCCAGTTCGGGCTGGTCCACTCCGCTCCCCGGCGGGGCCGGGGCGCTCCGCGGAGCCCCGACGGCGCGGGGGGCCCGCGGCCATCCCCGCAGCCCCTGGGCGGCTCCCCCCCGGCCTCCCCCCCCGGCCCCGGGTCGGTGCGGGCCCGTCCGGAGCGGACAGTGATGGATGAGGGCGGTGGCGGAGGTGAGCGCGGCCCCCTCCGCGGGCGGGCGCGGCCCCCGGCGCTGCCACCCGCGCTTGGCAAGGCGCTGCCCCGCCGCGGCGGCCGTCCCCGGGCCCGGGGCTTTGTGTGCCCTGAAAGGCGGCCCCCCCCGCACCCCCGCTATTCACCCGCCGCCGGCCGCCTCAATGGGGCTGCGGCCGCCCATATGGTGACCACTGCCGCTTGAATCCCCGTGTTTAAATGGAGGAGAAAGTTCGGGTTTTAAAACATTTCAAAGTGGTTGAAAGGGTCCCACCAGATCCTGTCACAATTCCCCCCGAGCTTTGAAGGCCGGGGCCATTGTTCGCCGATTATAAATGATATTACTTTAAAGTTGATTTCCCACAATATTTAAAGGATGTCGCGGGAGTGTCGCTATTTATTTTTGGCGTAACTTTTCAAGGGAATTAGCATAAGTAGCCCATGCGTCCCTCACCCCAGCTCCCTCTTTATGTGACATCAAAACGCCTCGAAAAATATGCTTTGAAAGGAGAGGGAGAGCTCATTTAGGGACAACGACTTCTCTGCCTCGCCAGCAGCCTCTGTCCCTCTGGCCCCGGCGGCCGGGGGTGCCCGCGGAGCCCCCCAGCACCGTCCGGCCCGGGCCGCAGCCGCCTTCGCCCGAGCACAATGAAACTTTCCCCTGTTTAATGACGGAAATTACATTAAAAGTGGTGGAAATGCCCTAATTAAAAATGTACCGCTTAAATGATATGCCAAACGCTCAGCTGCAGAATAGCGTATTTAGCTAGTTAGTGAACTAGCTACTATTTCTTTTAAAATTACATGTTAAAATTTTAAAAGAAATCTTACTTTTCTCTGGTGCAACACATTACAAAGAATGGACAGTCCTTTTATCTAAATATAAAATTCCATTTTCAGCAATTATAGCCTGTTCTTGGTGATGATATAATTACAGCTGTGCTCAGTAATAGGTGTCAAGGCAATGCACACTCATACAATAGTTGAATAAAACTGCAGAACAATGCAGGCACTTCTAAATTCACAACCTTTAAAATGAAATTGACTGTGCAGAATTCAAATAAAAACTGGATAAATATTTTTTTAAAAAGATTACAAGCTTGGTTTGGTTTCTTAATAGCATTTTCTGCAAACCTATCAACATCTAATTGATTAGATAGGAATTACTGATTATAGATAATCTGAAATACTGAACATCACTATTTTAAATATAGCAATAGGTAAATAAATGCAGCAGGCAGAGGAGACTGCCATGGCATTTCAGCAGTGATTCATGAAAGAATCACTTTCAGGGGAAAGTATTTTTATGCAGGTTTTATTCCAGAGGCAAAACACAACGAAATTAAGACCAGGTGATCGTATTTCTTCATCTCTGATGTTTACAATAAGGCTGGAAACTGAAATGTTTCCGTGTTACCCATGTCATTAGCGCTGTGCTGCTTTGATACTCGAGACATTTTTAAGGGAGGGTGTCAGCAAACATGGCTGAACTTGTTTCCAATCGCGTTATTTCTCTGATAGGGATCTTAAAACAAGGGTACCTACATTTCACTTTCCTACTCTCCGGTTCCACAGATGGCTGTCCGCAACAGGAGGGAGGAGGGGAAAACACTAACTCCATCAGCTCTAATGGAGAAGATTCAGACGAGGCCCAAATGAGACTCCAGCTGAAAAGAAAGCTGCAGAGAAATAGGACATCCTTTACCCAAGAGCAAATCGAAGCCCTTGAGAAAGGTGAGTGACATTTTCCTATGGCTGAAGCAGGAGAGAAAAGCAAAATGTGCCCCGACTGCATTAACAGCTGAACGTAGGCATGGCATTCACGTGCCTTATATATACGTATATATTTAAAGTCCGTGGCTCCCTCTGTGCTCTTTTATTCACTGAGCTCCAAATATTCATTGATGGCTGTGGTATGCCCTAAAAAGCCGTTAAAAGGTTTTTCAAAAGGGAGGTATTCAGGGCACAGATCATATCGGAATATTGATGCTACACCCTGGGCTCCTTCCAGGGGGAAAAAAATCTCCTCCTGCCCACTGTCCCTGGCTGGGCTGCATTGCTGTGAGCTGGGAAGGCGAGGGTGGGCAGCTGGGGCTGGCAGCAGCCCTCCATGCCTGCCCCCACACTCGCTCCCCATCCCCAGTGCTGCTGCTGCTGCCCGAGGCTGGGAGCAGGTGCCCTTTTCCCTGACCGGCCTGGGCGCACCTCGCCTCTGACCTGCTGCGGATCTTTGTTCTGATTTTGCGCTGTTATTTAGCAACGTGCCATTTCGCTTCTTGGTGACAGGGTCAGAGCTGCCTTGGGGACCCCCTCAGCGGAGGCAGAAGCCCTCACTGCTTCTTGAAAGATGCAGCATTGCACCCAAGCCTGCCTATCCCCATAGCAATATTCCCCAGCAGGCAAGGCGTCCTCCTTCCTAACACACACACAGAGACACACACACACACACAGAGAGAGAGAAAGCTCAGCTTTGCCTTTGCAGTGATGCTTCTTAAGAGCATTTAGAGCACAGGCAGTGCAGGAACAACTCTGACTTTACAGTCGGCCGCACTAAGTCTTTGCAACTAACGCAGGAATATTTCCTTCTGCAGAATTTGAGAGGACCCACTATCCCGATGTGTTTGCAAGAGAGAGACTAGCTGCTAAAATAGACCTGCCCGAAGCAAGGATACAGGTACTGAGTTGCTCTGCAATTATAACTGTTATTATTTTTACTATTACTCTTTTGATGTTGTTATTCCTGGCTTCTCAAAGCACCTATAGGGCAGCCCCTATTTATGATCAGGTATTTGTCCATATCCCCCTTTCAGCAAAATAGCAGCAGCTGGGCTTTGCTTTCACCTGCTGCTTTGCTCCACCGCAAGCCCCACTAAGTGGGGGAGTCCTTGTAAGGTCACTCATGACTCTCAAATGCTGTATTTCCAGGTATGGTTTTCCAACAGAAGGGCCAAGTGGAGAAGGGAAGAGAAGCTGAGGAACCAGCGAAGACAAGCCAGCAACACTCCCAGCCACATTCCCATCAGTAGTAGTTTCAGCACAAGCGTTTACCAGCCGATCCCGCAACCAACCACCCCCGGTAATGCCAACAACCCGCTCATGTTCATCCATCCTCTTGGGAAAACGAGACTTTGAGACTGTATTGCCAGTTGTAACTGTGGTTGGACTAATGTGTTCATCTATCTGTCTATTCTATTATAGTTTCCTCTTTCACATCAGGTTCCATGTTGGGCAGAACGGACACGGCGCTCACAAACACGTACAGTGCGCTGCCGCCCATGCCCAGCTTCACCATGGCCAACAACCTGCCTATGCAAGTAAGTCCAGTGCCACCACCATGGCACGATGCTCCCTTGGGACTTGGTGGCCCCTGGTATATGTGGGAGTGTGGGTGGAGGCCCTTCCTCTGCAGGATGAGGGGTCACGGACCCAAATCGTGCTACAGGGAAACCAGCACCAAAGGCATCAGAAAAGATGCCCTCTTTGGGAGAACCAGAAGGGATAGGGAACTGGAGGATGTGGTGCTCAACAAGCACCTTTTTCTGAATTTTAAAATGGAAAGTCCTCAAATTTGCAGGGCAACAAATCTGTGATGAAAAAATGTTTTTTGGAAAAAACCCCTGTGGTTAACCTGTGGAACTCACTGGTGTCGTATCGTGGAAATTGCTGCCTGAATAAGCTGCTGGAGGGATCCGACATTCTGGGTGTAGGTATTGTGGCAGCGGCACATTAGGAACACCTGAGAGAGGGAAGGATGTGATTAGCATCAGTGGTTATGCCAGCTAAGCCAGAATTGCAAGAGCTGTCAATCCTCATGCCTGAAAGCATTAGCTGATCACCAGCTGGGTTAGGAAGAAATCTATTCCTTTGGGGTCTGTTTCTATAGACCTTTCAGATGCAAAATTCCTCCTTTTTTAATGGTGGGGTTGGCCTAGGAAGGTGCTGGCCAATTACGGGAGTTTTACAGCTTTGTCTGAGGCACACAGCATTGACCACTGCTAGAGACAGGCGAGCAGATTAGAGAGCCTGACTCCTTCGCTGCGGCAATTACTATGTTACTAATTGCTGAACCAAAATTAACCAAATAAAGTTAGAGTCTTGCAAGTCTATGGAAAGAAGTGATGTTGGCTACATCGCTGTTCCGTGATGTCGGCGGTGCCGTTCCCGGCAGCAGGCTGGGAGCAGACGACAAAGGATCAAAAGGCTGATCCAGGAGGGGACCCTTGGGAATGCAGGAGGCCCCCGATTCAGCACCGGGCACCTGGGCAGGGACCTGGCACGTGTAAGCTGCTCTGGAAAACCCTGCCTACGTGGTCACCGTGGCATGGTAGCCATGCAATGTTGGAGAGGGAGGTTTGGCAGCCAAACCACTGGTATCTCCCTGTGGATGCATGGTGAGCTGCTAGTTCTCCCAAAGCACAGCGTGTGTGCCTAGCAAGTGAGGCTGTCAATATTTTTGGAGACAGTGTGTGTCAGGGGTGTGCAGACAGAGGAAATATGTGCAGATGTGTTGAGTCTTGTGTGCGTGGAGCGGGAATTACTCATCCTGCTTCCTGCTCCCCCACTGTCTCTCTGTGTCAAGGCTGCGCTGGTCCTCACTCACCAGGCACCCTGGAGCAGGAGAAGCCCCTGCTTGGTCCCTCAGCCCCTGCCTTCCCCCCTGACAGGTAGGGTTTTAAAGGTTGGAGTTTAGGTAAACAGAGATGTCTGTTCTGGGATGTTGCTGGCGTGGGTTTGGGGTGATTGTGGCTCTGACAGGGGATCAATGCACATGTATGAATGGGTTTGGGGATCCCTCTTCAGAGCCTCAGTCACCCCAGACCCACACATTGTGTGTATGTGCCCCAGGCTTGCAGGTGCAGGACCAGCCTGTGTGCCTCAGTGGAGTAATTTTTAGTTACACCCCTAACAGTTTTTAGTTACATCATCAAATGTGAGGTAAGATGTTGGCCCCGTCTCTGGCTGCAAATGGTATGACACATCTTTCTTTTACATGGGTATAAACGAGTGCATCACTCTGGCTTAGGTATGTAACACCTCCACTAGCACCCAGATGTAGGGATCTGCTCACCAAGCATGTCTGAAAAAGCTCCAGTGACCATCCACGTTGATTTTTTAGACTGAACACCGTCATGAAGAGGCTGCTTGGCTGAGCTCCTAAACAGGGCTTTACATCGGGGTCCCTGAATTTGAAACCGAAACTCATTCTTGCTGGTGCCCACCCGCTGCTGAGGGCTGGCACGTCCATCCAGAGCAGCCTGATGCCGTGTTTACCTCCACTGATAATTAACACTGTCCTGTCCTTTGCTCCCATAGCCCCCGGTACCCAGCCAGACCTCCTCCTACTCTTGCATGCTGCCCACCAGTCCATCGGTGAATGGACGGAGCTATGATACATACACCCCTCCTCACATGCAGACACACATGAACAGCCAGCCAATGGGCACCTCTGGCACCACTTCCACAGGTGAGTGACCCCGTGCTCCCTCAGCCTTTCTTCCTTGATCCAGCCATCAGGTTTTTCACGTGTATTCACTGGGAGAGGTCCCTGTTGGGTTCAGTAGCTGCTGGACCAGGCAGAAGATGAAAATGTAAAACCTTGCGAGCTGGAGCAAAAATTCTGATTTTTTAAGCTGCTGCTGCAGGGCTGAATGAAAGACAGCAGATTAACAGAGGTGGTGTCCCAATAGCAGGATGGTGGAAAGCTCTTCAGTGAGCCCCCCATCCCACAAAATCTTCCCCATTTAATTAATTTCTAAAGCAGCATTTATTTCAGCATTAAATTTCACCAGAGAAACCCACACTAGTGAGGTTAAGTGTATGTGAAAGCATTTATAAGACTGGGTGTATTTTTACCGTGTCTGTGTCAGATGTTATTCACTGCTAGAAATTTGAAGTTATAGAAAAGGCAGGGAACCTGTAGAAATATTACTCTATGCATAAAAAAGGCAAAACGGGGTAAAAAAGGGTGTAAAGAATAAACAGGAGACACTTTCAAAAAGACTACAACTGTTCAGTGTATTTTGGGTTGAATTCTCAACTGATACAACTGAGCTGAGGCTCTGGCATTTATCTCAAAGCATGACAGTTTATTTATAACAACAAATCAGTGAGATGTGCATAGTTTTTAAAATATACACATACCTGATTCTGCAGGCTGGTAGATGGTGAGAGTTAATGCTTACTGGAATTCGAGCACAAATCTGTGAAACTGTAAAGCAAAAATTGTGCTATGTATAGAAAAACTAAAATATCCATTTTCCCTCTCAATTTTCAGGTCTCATTTCCCCTGGAGTGTCAGTTCCAGTTCAAGTTCCTGGCAGTGAACCTGATATGTCTCAATACTGGCCAAGATTACAGTAAAACATGTGTTAATTCCGTAAATGACTATATGGACAACAGTTGGATGTTCAGCAGTATTTTATAAAGGAAGAATGGCTCTCAGAGTACTTCTGTACTGCAACTGTGCCCTATGCTGTAACACATGGAAAAGACTTTCACATGGACCTTTGTACACTGAAGGCATTATATCAGTTGGAACAAATCTTCATTTTGGTATCCAAACTTTTATTCATTTTGGTGTATTATTTGTAAATGGGCATTTGTATGTTATAATGAAAAAAAAAAAAGAACAATGTAGACTGGATGGATGTTTGATCTGTGTTGGTCATGAAGTTGTTTAAAAAAAAAAAAGAAAAGGAAAAAAAAAAAAAAGAAGCCATGATCAACAAGCTTTGCCACGAATTTAAGAGTTTTATCAAGATATATCGAATACTTCTACCAATCTGTTCATAGATTATGGATTGACGTTCCAAGTTTGTATCATTCCATTGCATATAACTGAACCTGGAACAATACGCACTAGATTTATGTAAGAAAAATATCTGTTGGTATTTCCAAAGGTTGTTAACGGCTGAAGCTATGTGCAAACAGGGGGTAAGAGAGAGCTTCGATGAAGAAAAGAGTTTGATAGATAAAAGGTAGATTGTGTCTTCGATATAATCCAATTTGTTTTATGTCGAAATGTAAGTATTTGTCTTCCCTAGAAATCTCCCAGAATGATTTCTATAATAAAGTTAATTTCATTTATATTTGACAAGAATATTCTATAGATGTTTTATACACATTTTCATGCATCATACGTTTCTTTTTGGTCGGCAAGAGTTAATTGTTCTTAGATATAGTTGTACTACTGTTCACAGTCCAATCATCTTTGTGCATCTAGAATTCATTCCTAATCAATTAAAAGTGCTTGCAAGAGTTTTAAACTTAAGTGTTTTGAAGTTGTTCACAACTACATATCAAAATTAACCATTGTTGATTGTAAAAACCATGCCAAAGCCTTTGTATTTCCTTTATTATACTATTTTCTTTTTAACCTTATAGTGTGGTGTTGCAAATTTTGTTACTGTGTTAGGTTAATCTCATTAAGCTTTATTTTGATTTTATTTTCAGTTTCCAATAAGGAGGGATTCTTAAGAGACGCTTTTATAGACTTTCAGCCCTTCCGCCAGCCTGTAATTTGGGCTAACAAAAAGAAGATAGGTTCACGTATCTAATTGCAGCTGAGAGCAGGAGGAGGTTGTTTATTTAGCTTGGGTTTCTGGGGATGCTCTAAATGAACTCCAGAATCCAGCAGAATTTCCAGTGGGGAGTTTGCATCGTGCCAGTCAGTGGCAGAGACACGATGCACGCCTGTGTCTATCCGCTGTAATAGTACGGATAGACACACATGCACACAAATATACATTCCTGACTTCTAAAAATTGTTTTTGTTAGGATGCTTAAAAGGGAAAAAACCCAACCCAGCTGTGTTTTTAACAGGCTCTTTGGGAGACTGAATACCATCCCTTTATATTGCCACACAGCACAATCTTAGTGTAATTTTCCATTGAACTTGTAACCTGGTTAATACCTCAATGCGCTTTGTGTGAGGGTTGTTAGTGTGGGCGTGGGTGGAGAGCTGCATGTCAAGGAATAATGAGAGAAGACAAATCAACAGGCAACAACAATGCGAGCTGGGACTGGCTAGTGAAAGCTAAAGGCCTTTAGTCACTGGCAGGGAAATCTAAACATTCCCATATCTATGAAGCTGGCTCATTGTGCTGCAGTTGTTACTCGCGATGCTGTGCTGAAAAAGGGATCTCATGATTAAAAAGCCAATGTGCAGGGAGTTTTGAGTCAAAGCACAGGCATCACAAGCAGCCTTTGTAAAGCAAAGATACCATCTAGGCTGGTTATGTTTTCCTTTCGGCATATTTGTCACTGCAGATAACGCTTCACTGTAAACTTGGGGTAGAAGAGCTGAGGTGTCGAGGTAGTTGCAGCGCTGCAGACGAGATTAAATGCACGTAAACTCTGGATCCTTTAGTGAAAAAGAGCAGTTTTGCTCAAAGCATGAGATGATAGCAAAATGAAGAGCCCAAAGCAAGCTAAAATGAACAAAAATATTAGATTTCGATTTCTTTTTGATTGATACTGGTCAGTTGTAAGTATATTTGTTATACCAGCATAAAGTAGTTTTAACTACCTGGAAGCCATCCATTCACAAATACTGAAGTAACATTGATTTTTAAAAAAAATTTTAATACATATTTTTGTCAGACCTGCGTGTTATGTATTTATGAGATACGGACAGATTGCATTAAACACCACAATAGGCAGGTCCCTTCTCACACAGCCAAATTGATTCAGGGAACAATTAATTACAGATACAAACCCGGCATTTATATAGCCACTTAGCATGTTTATACCTACTAATGAAGTTTGTTATCTAAATGCCAACTTCTGTTCGACCAGGAACGGAAAACAGCTTCCCATCCCTTCCCTCCCCCCCGACAGCTTTTGTGCCCTGGTCGCTGTTCCTGCAGGTGCCGATCCGCGGGCAGAGGCAGCTCCCCACAGCTCCTCCCTGCCCTTCCTGGGTTTTCCCGGCCTTGCAGCTCCACGGCCTGTGGTCCAGCCGTCGGTGGCCCCCACATCGTGCTGTCTCCAGCCCTGTCCACCCCTCCCGAAGCCTTTTTGGTGGCAGGCTGTGCTGGGGGCCGCAGCCTTCCCACAGCCCCCGCAGCCACGCGATAAAGCCGCTGCGTGCGCGGACGAACCTTGAGATCATTCCGGTGACAGGCTGGCTGGCCGCGGTGGAGAGGAGACATTTCTGGCTCACTGGCTTGTTATCGTGCCCTATGGAAGCGGGTCGGCGGGGAAAAGTCCCTGGCTGGCTGCACATCGGGAAGGAGTCAGGGCATTTGGTCCCCAGAGCATCGCTCGCCTCGAAGAGCCGCTGCCGAGCGCGCCGCGGGCTCTGCGGGTCACGGGCAGCCTCGGCCTGCACGTCTCATGTTCGCAGCCCTGCCAAGAGGCATTTCCCCGGGTGGGCTGGGGCACGGGGCCGAGCGTGAGGGGGTCCCACGCCCGGGCACCGGTGCCAGCTCCCGGGTGCTCGCTGGGGGCCAGGGGAGGCCCCGGAGCAGTCTCAGCGCTGTCGCGGTGGTGTTGTGGCTGTGCGGGGATGTGCTGCCTCGCCAGGCACCACGACCAGCAGCAGCATGCGTGGGGAATAAAAACCTTCAGCGCGCTCTGAACAGCCTCTACCACCCGTTTTCATCCCCTTTTTTTCCTGCCAGAGCTGTATGACTTGTGAAGAGTGGAATCTGCTGTGATGTGTTGCTCAGTGTAACACAGCAATTTCCAAGGGTCTCGTCTTTTTACCACTGAAATTAGTGGGAGTTTTGCTATTGATTTCAATAGGAATGAGACATTTCTGTGCATTTGGTTAAAATGTATTTCATAATAACACCTTATACTTTATTTATAAGCCCCTCCTAAGGCATTTCACAAATTATAGTCACACAAGAATTGATGTGTGAGTGCTGTCTTAATAACACCGTATTTTGTGTTTCAAATATTGTGTTCTAGATACAATATTTACATTCACAAGTGAAAAGGCTGCTAACCTAACAGTTATTGTTCAGAGCAGACAGATGATGAGCCATACATGCTGATGGTGAAGCAGACATGCATGCGGTGACACACGTGTTGGAGCTGCCTCGCGCCGCGCAGACACCCGTTTTAATTGTTTTTAAAAGGTAAGCACCAGCCAGCATGTGCCCTGCTCCAGGAGGCAGGAAGAGCTGCCTTCTCACCCAGGCTGTGACACAGAGAGGGGATTTCCCCTCTATTTTTTATTTATAAAGTCAGCAAAACGCCCCAGTAGGCTGGTTTACTTTAGGTAGCCTAACGTGGGATTTATCTGTGGGGGCAAGATTACAGTAGCAGAGAACAACCTGGGACTGATAACACACATTGCCTCCCCCCGGCTTTCCAGCCATTGGAAGTCCTATTTCATTCACTTTCCATGGCCGAAGGTGTCTGTTTGTTTGGTTTTGTTTGTTTGTTTTGTTTGGTTTTTTGTTTTGTTTTAAATTGACTTTTCTAGTATTACAGACTAAAATACATTATCTCCTTTTCTCCGGGTAATACCTGCGAGTTTAGAGTTGTGTTAAGGTTTACATTCGTTTTGCATTTTCATGGTACAAACAGTACTACGAAAACTGAAAACGTGTCATTGTTTTTAATTTCTTTTTTTTTCCAGTTCGTTTCCATTTGCTCTTGTCCTTGGCTTCAGCAGTTGAGCATTGTGCCACGTGCAGCTGATAAGGTTCCTCTGCTCTGGGAATGGTGTAGGATCTTCCTTTAACATAACTCTTTGACAAGGCACCTGCTTGCTTAATAATGAGCTCCTGCAGCCGTGTTTCTAATCAGAAGTGTGGCTGGCACCTACAAATACCCAATTCAACCCCCCTCCCCAATCAGCAATAGGCATGTGAATCATGGGTGTGAGAGCAGAGTCTGTGGTGGCTGTTTGGTCTTGTTCAGACAGTGAGTATTTACGTGTCTTGCTGTGGAGAAAAGGCAGCCAAGGGAGTGTTTCTGTGGCTGAAGAGGGCAGGAACCCTGAAAACCTTGCACAGAGTGGTAGAGGCAGAAGAAATGTTCCTCCTCTTTGGGTGGAAGATAAAGCATGGAATATAATTCCATTTGGATTAACGCTGGAGAACGATGCTAGGGAAGTCTCTCACGTTATCGTTCCGTATTTCTTTGAGAAAACAGCAGAGGATGGAGCAACCTGCACGAGCTGCAAGGTAGAAAAGATAGCACAGTTTGGATAGGAGCCAGTTTGGCAAGTTCCTTGCTTTAGAACATGTTCTAAATTAATTCCTCCCCTAATATTCTCTTAGTTGTAAAGAAAGTAAACCCCAGCAGACAGTCAGGGTAGCTTACCTAGTTCACTATCCTAAGATAGTTTTCAAAAGCAATCATGTGGAAGATGAAGGTGTTTTCATAGGGTCTGCAGAAATGAAACATCAAAGAAATGATCAGTCTGTTAATATGTACAGCTGATGTGTTGTAGATTTTCATGAATCCTCCAGCTGCCACAACCCCTGTTGTTTCTTTGGAAGGTGGCCCTTTGGAGAAAAGTCTCTGGGAAACCTGCTTTCCCCTAAATTTCACTATGAACCTCTGATGACTGTACTTCAGGGCCTTCTGTACTACTCCCTTTCCCCTTCTTGGTACTACCCCCAGTGAAAGGATCGTGATTTTGAAGGTGGTGAAGGTGAAAACATGTGTGTGATGCTGATGGGCTGTGTGCTGGTGCTGCTCTGCCCCCCAAAAAACCATGATACTGCTTTTGCTGGGCTGGTAGAGGTCTGTGGTTTCTCAGGTGCTGGAGCCTCACCTCCAAAGTTGAATTGCAGGTGGGTCAGATGGTGAGCAGAGGTTTTGTGAGTGACCCAGGAGGATTCTTGTTACCTTCAGGTCCCTGACAGGAGCTGTAAGTTGCATGAAATCCTCCAGCAGAGGTTGCAGTTGCCTCCAGGCACCTGACAGACCTCACGTACACTCTGGCAGCTAAAATTGGTGAGGGTTGCAAATTGCAGTTCTTCCTCTCCTGGGACATACGAGCTTTTCCAGCTGCACCAGAGAAGTTTGCAGATTCACAGATAACCTCCTTCAGGTCAGGCCTATGCCAGTGGATTTTGAGAAGTTTATGAACAGTTATTCCATAGAAATTACATACAGGGCAACAGAAGGACTCTGAGTTACATGTAACTGCATACAGTAGATAAACACCTTCAGGTTGTTACAATAAATATGTTATCATAAGCAAAGAAAAGTTATATTTCTTTCTGTAACTTTTTTTACCCTTTATGTTTTTACCCTTTAGATTCACTCATCAAAGTTGAACTCATACTTGGTCTGTATTCTGCAGCCTTGTGTTTCAAATACTGTAGGGGAGGGTTTATTTATTTTTAAAACTCCCCCTGTCAGACTGGATTAAGTAAAAACCCCATCATTTAAATTTTATAGTTTTTTTGCTTTTAAAGAAGCAAGTTGTCCACTCTGATTTCTCTGAATTTAAGTCAACACTGTTACTTTGAAAAATACATAGTCAAACCCTTAGATTCCTATTTAAACTAAGTTTTTGCTGGGTCTGATGATTTCCTGAGTTATGATTCAATTGCTCTGCGTTGAACTGTTGTTGATTTACACCTGTTTGGGAAAGGATATATTTAAAACTTCACAGAGTCTTCTGCAGTCAAGGGCTGCAAAATATGCCCCTCATTCATCTCTCTTGCCTCTTTTACTGTGCCTGCCTGCTGTACTCTCCTGCTTGTACACAGGTAATTGTGGCTGCCTCCATACTTGTGCTTCCATCCTCTTTCCCTGTGTTTTGCTGTGACAAGTTCTATTTGTTCATCTGAAGCCGGTGCAGTGATAATGTTTGAAGCTCCTTGTCTCTGAACCTCCGCTAGTTTGGATGAATCCCCTGTTTTTGAGGTGGCTCCTGGGAAGACTCCCACACAGTATCCCACACAGATGGACTTGCTACTCCACTGTCTCCACGAGTGTGCTGTCAAATTCCTTCCCACTCAAGTAATTTTCCAAAATTGCTGGGCTATCCTGGACGTAGGCTAGGAAGCACCATAAACTGGAATTTCATCATGCTGGGGAATTCTTCCAAATGCTTTTCTTTGTCTGTCACTCCCTATCTGGTCTTGACCGAGTTCAGTTTTATTCATTAGTGCTCTGTCCAGTTCTGGGCTCCTGAGTACAATGAGAGATATGGAGGTCCTGGAGTGGGTCCAGTGGAGGGCAATGAAGATTAAGGGACTGGAGCACCTCTCGTGTGAGAATGGACTGAAGGAGCTGGGCCTGTTCAGCCTCGAGAAGAGATGACTGAGGAGGGACCTCATCAATGTCTGTCAGCATCTGAAGGGAAGATGTCAGAGGATGGACCAGGTTCTGCTCAGTGGTGCCAAGCTATAGGAAAAGAGGCAACAAAGCAGAAACTGATGCCCAGGAAGTTCCACCTGGACATGAGGAAGAACATCTTTCCTGTGCAGCTGGCCATGCACTGGGACAGGTTGCCCAGAGAGGTTGTGGAGTCTCCCTCGCTGGAGATACTAAAGAACCATTTGGATGCAATCCTGTGCCCTGTGCTCTGGGATGACCCTGCTTGAGCAGGGAGGTTGGACCACATGACCCCACTGTGGTCCCTTCCAACCCGACCCACCCTGTGATTCTGGGATTAGTTTACCTTTTGCAAGCACAAGGCCATGCTGGTGGCAGCAGTTTCATTACACACGATGGACAGCAGAGGTACATTTGTTGTCCAACCAGTGCATCTGCTGGATCCATAGAGATGCTGAATGAGCCCAGAGAGGAAATGGACACACTAAAACTTGGCTGGTCAGGAATCAAGTGCTGCAGCTGCAGCTTCCAGCTATGGCTGCTAGCTGGAAACAGTGGAGCTAGAACTGGCATGAAGTCCTGCAAGAACGATCCTCGTCCTACTGATTTAAAACAGGCCAGGAAGGTAAATTTGTTTTGAAGCCCTGCCCAAACAGCCCTGGCCTATGAGTAGTAGCTCTGAGATACTTTGCTAATATAAATAAACCCATACTAAGAACTGCAGAAAAGTTTCACTCAAGCAACATATCTTAAACAAGTTGACAGCTCTTTCTCCACACAATATGCTTTCTTAAAATATTGGCACTGAAAACTGCTTGATTTCATATCTAAACCCAACCCATTCATTCTTTCTGTTCTTCTGTAAGTCCAGCTCAATGAAATTTCAGCAAGAGTTTTCTCTAGTGCCTTTGCTCCAACCTGACTCCAACTGAAGCATCTGAAAGTGTACCAAAATTCACCTGTTCCAAGATTTTTAAGATAACACCTCTGATGCTGTAAGTGCTGAGAACATTCTGAGGGTATGAACATTCAAATTCTGCCAGCATAAAAACTTTTTTTAAAAAAATTCTTGCCCTATTTTGGATTTTACATATATCTTCAATGCCAGAACACATTAAAATACAATTTTTATTTATTTATTTATTTATTTTTAATACAGAGAAATATGCAGCTACAAATTCTCTAGATTTGCTAAATTGTAAAAAAAAAAAAAGTCCTCTGGCCCTTACCCTACCAGGTGGCTTCTGATCCAAATCATCACTGGTTTCTCTGGAAGACTTTTTAGACTAAGCTGTACAGGTCCAGAAAACCCACATGCAATAAAATGTTGAAAACTCAACGCTCCCGTTAAACTGGGGGTCTGCAAATTAGTTTGATGTCCCTAACATCTTTCAAAATTGTTTAAAGGCAGAGTTTGAATTAGCAGCCAAGTTTTCATCAGATGCTCTGGGATGCTTGATGCTCAACACTCCTGGAAAATCTACCTACTCAGATGCTGAAATACAGATTTCCCCCCCCCCCCCTTTTTCAGTAAAACAAAGAAAAACCCAAACACTAATTCTTTAACTTTACAAGATAATAAAAAAAAAAAAAAGTGGAGAAATTTTTATTTTCTTTTTCTTTCCCTCCATCTGAGCTGCCTTTTTTTGGTAAGATGAAGATTCACTTTCATTCTTTTTTTCTACAGAGGTACATTTATTATTAAATAACCACCATCATGTGCTCAGCGTGATTAAAAAAAGAAATGTAGGCCTTGCACTGAGGTAGCTCACAAGAGAAAATAAAACCCTCAGGAGATGTCATGGGGGATAGTACTTGCTTCCAGAACCTCTTAAAGGCATAAAGGCATCTTCTTTCCTATTTCTGCTGTGCTCTGTAGTTAAGATGTTTCTCCAGCACAGGCAAAAGAACAACACTTTGCTAAATTTCTAATATATGATCCTGGAGAAACACTGGTTTAATATGTGTGTCTGTGTGTGTTTGAATTTAGTATGTGTAATACACCTTGTGGTTTCAGAAAAACTTGGATAATTGCTCACTTTCCAATGTTGGCATAGTAAAGGATTTTTGTAAGTTAGACTTTTGCATTTTTCCAAAAGCTGTGGTTGGAACAACATCACTATTTAATATTAAATTTAAAGATTAAACCAGTTGCATACTACCATAGGTATCAAATCTGAAGTAGCTGAATGTCCATTTCCAGATGCCTGTAGCTACTGTTACAGAAAATTGAATTCAACTGCACCCTTGAAATTGCTTTTGAAATGTCTTTACAAACAGAGAAAAAGATTTACCTACGGTAAATATTCTTCTCATGTTCCAAATACTTATATTTTGGAAATCTCAGCATAACAGAAATTATATAAAGAATTCTTATCTGACACATTAAAGGCAAAATGTTTTAAATTTCATTAGTGCTTTCCTGACTGTGAGTCACAATTCTGCAAAGATCAGGTCCTTGTGCTGAATTGGGAATGTCTTCACTGGGATGAATCTATTGTTTCCCTGCTGAGTTTGGTGGTTTCAGTTCATAGCCTGCTAAAAAAGTGAGAAGTTCTGCTCAAAAAATTGCAATAAACAAGAAAACCTCATACCACAATCTCTGGAAAGGAGCCCCCTGAGCAAAGCAAGGAACGCACAGACTTTCCACCCAAGCCAGCAAGGATGTGCCAAAAGAAGCTGGTAGCACATTGCAACAGCCTGTGGAAAGAGGCTGTGCCCATCCCTCGATTACCTGGGCTGCACCCCTTAGTCAAATATTTGTCTTCAGATCAAGAGAAGAAAGGACTGAAGGATGTTTTGTGCACAGGAGCCCGACAGTCACGGAGCAGCTGTGGGGAAAAGGCCCAGGAAATCACCATGCCAGAGCTTCTGCAGCTTCCCGGGTCAAAACTGCTTCTGGGGCAACCACTGGAATCTACACTTTATTTACACTGTATCTACATTCTCTCAGGTAGCACGTTCATAGCACTGTTTCACCCATCAGTTTACTGGAGTAGCCAAATCACTGTCACGTGCTGCTGCAACTGATCTGATATTTTGGAAGGAAAGAAGAGGAATTTCGCTCCACGTCTTTGCCTTAGGTGAACAACACTGTACATCTGTATTCTCCAACACTTATTTTACAAAGCATGTTTAGCGACTCAGAAGAAAACCAAACACTAAAGCAGATTTGCAGGAGGAGTTCCTTTTATTGCTCAAAATATTTGTCAGCTTTAATATCAACCTCCTGAAGTTTTGGAAACTGAAGTCTTATAGATGCATAGGACACACATACAGACATGTACACACATATGCTGCCTGCTAACAATTTTCAGTTAATACATTAACTAGGAATGGACTGTGGTTTTTATGGTATTTTCACCCTTGTGTGTTAAGTGAACGACCTATTTAAGTATGTTGTCAGCAATTTATATGTCTTGTGACTTTATATTCCACAAAGAAATACCGTGTTTCATGTTATTTACATTAAAAAGATGTACTATGTAAAACTTCGCCTTTGTTAAAAATCACTTTATCCCAAGTGTTTAAATTATTTCATGCTTTTAGAAGGCACAATTAAGTATCTAATGAGAACTTCCATTCAGTGCTACATATAATACAAAAAGAGAAAAACTGTTTGAGACATCGATGATAATATTTTAAATATGTTTGCATAGGAAAGTAGATGTCTTTTTTCTTCATTAAACTGACAGTTCAGGTCTGAAACTTTATTTTGAAAAGATTTAAAAAGGATTTGTGTCTTTAGAAATAAAAAGTATAACAGGCATATCTAAAAAATATAGAAGAGAAAACCTGATTGTTACTACTAATGAAATAGTTGATGACAAAATAGTAGTCTTTTTGATTTTGATCACAAAAAATAAACTGGTAGTGACAGGATATGATGGATAGATTTGACATCCTGGCAAATCACTGTCATTGATTCAATTATTCTAATTCAGAATAAAAGCTGTATACAGTATGTGTTTATGCTACAGTGGAGTTTTTTAAGTGATTGACATTCATCATATTAGTTAGACAGTTTTAAAAGCTATGTCTTTGTTTTACACAGCGTTGTTGAGAAAAAAAAAAAATAAAGTAGAACCTGGATTGCAGGGAAAAAAAAAAAAAAGCAAACCACTTCCCCAACTCTTGGTTCCAAACCCATCAAAATATGTTACCATTATTGCATCCTATTAACACGTTCTTTGAAGACTCAATTTCACTCCAGCCATGTAATACACTATTATAAAGACTAAATTTTGAAACTGTAATGCAATCTTACAGCTGGGTGGCTTGGAAGTTCTGCAGAGAAGAAGATATTACCTTTCAAAATGGAAGTCAGCCCCAGAAGAAAGAATGCAAACCACTTTAATTCACAGGTCAGCTTTGCTTTACTGTTCCTTTGTGTGATGGGAGACATGCAGAGATACACACAGAATAGTTAGAAGTTCACAAATTGTATATCTGAGGGTAGAGAAGCCTGAATTACTTGTACATTCTGCCCTGCTTCAGACCAGCATGCTGTGATATCCTTCCCCGAGCTCAAATGCACTCTTCTGGTTTCCTAGCATTAATGTAGCTGTCGGTTTGAATTTCAATCTTGAATTATGTCTGTTGACATAATTTCATAGTGCTGACTTCAATTGTTTAGGATTACTGTTTTGAACTACATAAGGAAATCAATTCTTTCCTCTCTGGTTAGTAAATTCCACTCAAGTGCATTTTAATGCATGTAGTAAACCATCAGGAAAAGTAATTATCTGTAATATAATCTGATAAAAAAAAACAACCATTCTTAATTACTGGCATATTAGAATAAAAACTATCTTATGTATTTTAAATTTATTATTACATATTTAATAAACTAATGTAAAGATTTCCTGAAATTTGAGAATGGTATTTCAAATTACAAAAATGAATGTTTTTACAACTATCTGGTTTGCTTTCTGAATAACACATGACAACGAACTGCTTAGTTTCATTCCTTTATTGCAATAAACCATTCAACTCATTATTCATACAAAATATTAAATGTAACTATATATAAAAAAATCTATTGGGAAAAATAATCCCGTTCATTTTTTACAGTGTAAAAAAATACAGAAATGAAAATGGTAACAGTAATTTTCATATTTTAAGGAAAGGAACAAAATACTGTATGTTTCCAGTGGAGCAGAACAATGGCAGGACCCAACATACAAGCAAAAACCCAAACAAGACCAAAATCAGTACAAAGAAACCAGGATACAAAAAAAAAAAAAAAAGAAAAGAAAAGAAAAAAAAAGAAGGCATCATATGACAACATGTACTTTTAAAGACTGTGTGCTGGGTCAAATCATTAAGAAAAATATTTATATAAGTCATTAACACTCATAATTAGAGTGTCATATAAATCTGAGTGAAACTGCTAAGGAGAAATCACTAGAAGTCCAGGTGCTTCTTGCCGATGGCCATCGCACCACATCCTGAGCTCAGCAGTTTGGCGGATCCTGCCAGATCCTGTTTGCTCGCGCGGCTCACTGTGTCTGACAAGTCTGGAGGCAAATGCAGCCGCTGTGGCAGGAGATTTTCAGGAGGGAGGGAGAGGGAGAGAGAGAGAGAGAAGAAAGAGAGAGAGAGGAAAAAAACAGGGAGAGAAAAAAAAAATAAATAAATGCAGTAGGATTCATTTTTTCATAGCTTATCTCAAAATGCAGTCTTTTTCCTGACTGATCGGTGTTTACTCACACAAATAAAAACACTTCCCAGACATTCTTTTAGGCTGACCTGGAAACAGTTTTGTATGTTTTCAATACGTTGGATTCTGGTGCACTGGAATAGATTCTTTTTCCTTACCAAAATTTTCTAAACAAAATAAAAATTTGCTCAAGATATTTAATCATATCTATGAGCATTTTCCCTTTAAAACAAAATGTTTAGCCTGTTTGTCAACCTCTACATCAAATAATTTGATTTCTATAGCTACAATATAAGCGTAGTTTTATTTCAAACATGCACACTTTGTGGCAGAGCCTGAAAATAAATTATATGATGGTCAAGAGATGGAGAGGGCTCACCCTGGCTGCAGCATTATTCTGCTACATGTTTCTTCTTCATATTCTACTGCTAGTTGCTAATAAAAACAAGCAGTGATAGAGTTGCACATGTATAGGGCAATCATATATGTTAATCAAAGCCTGCCCTCCCTAGTGGGTTGCAGGAACATTACATCCAGTTTACAGATGGGGAAACAGAGACATGGTTGTCCACAAGCACATGGTCCTTGCATAATAAACCTTATTTTTCAACTATGGCAAAAATATTTCTACCCTCTCTCTGAGGATCTTTTACACTGGAGATAAGTAAAAGACATGAAATCACCATTTAGCTTTCATAAAGTAAGGTGAAAATGAATGTAAAGCTGAGGCTTTACTTAGTTAATTACTGGCTCACTTTTGGACACAGCGAGGCACTGAAAGCCAGTCAGATGAGACAGTTGAGCATCTTCTGCACAGCGCAATAATTTATGAAACTGGTATCATGGAAGGAGCATATTTCTTGAAAGATTTAGTAGGCAAAGGCTAAACTGTGAGGTTCTTTTAAAATGCACAGGCTTCTGAAGGGAACAGGAGAACAGTAATGGGTGTGTGGACTATCCTTATTCTCAGCTTTTGCCAGTTTTGCTTTTACATAAACACAGCTGCCTTTCATTCAATATCTTTGAAACTTTTGTACGAAAAGATAAGAATTCAATTAAAAAGCATAAAAAATCCTTGTATTTACAGTGAGCTGAGCTGTTCAATTCATTGCTGGCTTTGAGCCTGTGCAGTTAGGCATAACTTGAGAGATGCTCTCAAGTGCTTCCTACCACTCCTGGTTGTGGGCAGCACTGGGAGAAGAATGTGTGCTGGGTTGTTCTCTTCTCCAAGGGAAGGAAATGCATAAAGTAACGTGTGAGAAGCAGGAAAGCCTGTGTCCAGGGTGAGATGACATATCTCAGTGCTGAAATAGGAGAAATGTGTGTATTTATTTACAGCATTTTGCCTCTGAAGCACAATTTGCGTACCAAAACCCACTCCCCAGATACACCACAGAGTAAGTGTGCAGCTCTGACATTTCAGGGAGTTAAATCAGAGCTGTGGTGCAGTATCCTTCACTCAGAGTCCTCTCCCTACTCCGAGGAAGGTTAAGCATGGCTGTGGATGTGAACTGTAGTCCAGGATGCCTCATCTCTGCATCAACACAACACAAACCAGGGCACGAGCCTGTCTCGTTTGGCCGCTGAGAAAAACGTTTGCTGGGAGGAGCCAAAGTACGGCTTGGATTGTATGAGGGGGGCTGGAACCACTGAAAACGAAGGAGGAGGAGAAGCTGGCAAGTACAGGGGAGCACTCGGCAGATCTTTCAATCACATTTTCTTTCAAAAAAAACCCGTACAGTGCTCTGCTAGCAGAGTACAGGGCATGTGGGAGGCGGAGAGACAAGTGAACTAATCCAACCTTCTCCCACTCACTGCAAGCATCTCTCTGCCCTCACCAGGAGGCAGCTTCCTCTAGGGAACACGTAGTAATGCTGTCCTCCTCCTGCAACTACTGACCCTTTTGCCAAGTCTGCCAAATGGATTCAGAGCAAGGTGATGAAGAGCAAACAGAACCGAGACTCAGCAAACTCATCTGACACAGGGACTGAGCAATATCCCAGATAGGGAACAACTCTAAATCCTGCCACACTGGCCTGGACTTAAAAGCGTGGTCAAAAGAAGAGAAATTTTTTATATTTACACTCATTTGTAAATTTTTTATATTTACACAGTCATTTGGTTCATTTGCTAACACATATTATAAACAGAAAATAGACAGAAGAATATTTATAAATTTCCAAAGATTTACAGGTAGAAAGAGTAAAAAATTAAAGATCCTCAGATTGGATCTTGGAACTAAATTAGGCTTTTAGAGGTATATTTGCTATGATACAGTATTTCATTATACAGGCATATACTCTTCTTCCCCCATCTTATTCACTGGAGAGGATGCACACTGCTCATTTAGTGACTGGCTATTCAGTATTTTATTTTCTTGTCACTGTTTACTCTGAACTTTCCTGACATATTTATTGTACACTATTCAAACCTTGTTCTGAAGACAGAATGGCTTTTCAATAGCACATGTCAGTATACAGCACTTGAATGCTTCACGAATACCGTGTTATTTTCCTAATATTCTTGTGAGAGAAGGCAGAAAAGTTACCTCCATTTTAGAGATGGAATTGAGGTACATAAAAGACATGGCCAAAGGTACCTACTAATTTCAGAAACACAATGTGAAGCATTTAGGACTTGCTTTTCCAGAATGTTTAGCATTTTGCAGCATTTCACACGATAAAACGCTAACTTCATTTGCAGGTGTGAGTGCTTAGTACTTCTTCAAGAACTCCAAATCAGGCAATCAGAAAGTGGGAGACACAAAATAAGAGTATAGAAATAAAAATGGTGGGTTGAAGCAACGTGATCACACAGAAGCTCAGTGGCATTGGTAGAGACACATCACACCTTCCATGATATCCTTCAATTGTCTTAATTACAAGCCCATCCCTCCTGCAGTCCTTGCCCTCTCTACAATCCCGATTTTCAAGCATTATAACAAATTGCTGGTTCTCCAGGAAGCATATTGCACTGCACATACCACATTCATCCTCACATCAGACACATTCTGAACAATAAACAACTCAAGAGTCCTTTGAAAACAACTGAATATTATCCTGCCATTAAGATCTGAATCATTGGACACACACATGCTACTTCTCAATAAAGCCTGAATAGGTTTTTCAAAATATCATTCCTTACATTTTTTGTGTGCAGATTAAAAACAAATACAGGGCTGACAATATTAACACTAATAAATATTTTAGCACCGTTAAAAAAATATTCTAAATTTTAAACCACAAACAAACTGGAAATTCTTTGCATGGCATTATACAGACATCCACAGGTTAAAAACCAGGCCTTTATTTTAGGCACCAATGGGGACATTGTCATCCCTTGAACTAAGGCAGTGATAGCATGAATAGGCTGTGATCCTTTCTGAACAGCAGCATCACAGAATGATCAGACATTTTCACAGATATTTGCTGACCACAGAGAAACAATCACATTTAAAGTCCCAGTTAAGGGCAAAATGTTTTCCAGGGGACAGATTTCTCTGCTATTTCTGAGTTTGTGACCTCCACCCCTTTTGACCCCTCTTTCTCTTATCAGTCTGATAAGAATCAGGCTGATTTTGCTCACTTCAGCAATCCCAATCCTTCTTGTCCAGGCCTCCCATCCCACAGCTGGTTTTCATGACAAAAGTGTCTCTTCTCTGGTTCTCTGCACCCCTCAGCCTCCCCCCCCAAGCAGAGGCTTTCTGATTCCAAGCTCTTCATTCTCTCTCCTGCCAGTCTTGGGTTTCTCCTGCCCATATTCCACCCCCTGCTTCTGTTCCTAATGCCCAGGTCCAAATTCAGCACCAGACCACTCCTCCTTGCCTCAACCCTCAACTCCTTGTCTTCCTCATCCCCTGTTTTGTTCTCCTCCTTCTCTTCCCACCTGTTCTTGATCTGTCCTTTCTCCTGCTGGCACTGCTGTCCATTCCCATTTCCTGCCCCTCTCCTCTGCTCAGAGTGTGGGCACAGGCAGTGTCTCCCCTCCTGGTCTGAAAACCAGGAACATCCCTGGAAAAGGGTCAAGCTGAAAAGGCAGCACTGAGTGTGCCTGGGCCAAACGGGTGAGTTTTTGCAGGGCAGCAAAAACCCAACCCTGGTGTAAATGCTAGACATAAAATTGTACATTTTCATTTGTTCTTTTAAATAGTTTAAGATTTGCACTAAAATATTCCAGTGTGTGGATAAACACAAAACTTCCTGTAGCTGAGAGCAAGCTGGTAGGGCAACAGTGTTTTAAGGGAAAGTGGTCATAATGTGGCAAAAGTGAACACGCAAGTTAAAATTACCCTCCCTGTGATAACTTCTTAAAGAATGTATCAAAGGAAGGTAAAGTTTGTCAGCGTAAAAACTAGAGAATGCTGGAGTAAACTTCCTTTGTGCACAGTTAATTGTGTATCTGCATTATTACAGTGTGTTTAATTACATGATCACACACTATTTTCACCCACAGAGACTGCCAGAAAGGTTCAAACCCAGGCTCTTCAGAATCAGACTCCAAGTTTCTTTCACTCAGTGAAGAAATAACTGGCTATGGAAGAAGGCTATTATGGAGTAAGGCACAGCCAGGGAAGGGGCATGATGGGAGTGCTGGTTCTCTGTTTCGGGCAGTCCGGAAAGGCTTTGCAGGATAGGAACAATTACACTGAACCCAGCTAAGCACACAGCTTTAGGGCATGCATTACCAAAGGAAAACAGTTTAGACAAAACTTATTACATACTTTGCCTCTGCTCCTCCCTCTGCCTGAAGAAAACTTCTAATTACTTCATTTGTTCTCAAGGGCGGGAAAAAAACAGAAGGCAGAAGTGGAAGGTAAGAGTATAGAAAAGGACAGCTCAGAAGGGACAGGGAGCAATCAGGGAGCCCAGTCCCAGCACAGGGGACCAAACACAGCACTGATGCTTTTCTGACACTGGTCTGCCATGTAAGACTGGGATGTAAAGATCCATACCATGGCTGTTCTAGAAACTTCCAGTGGGCTGCTATGTTTGGGGGGGGGCAATTTGCTTTTTAAATCCTAGTATACAAAAATACCAGCAACTGCTTTTGCCAGTGTATCTTACTGCATCAAGGGGATTGATTCAGAGGTTTATTATAAAAAAACCAGATTTTCCAATGTCAAGCCTTTTTTCCTCTTCAGTGTTAAGAGGACTGGCCAGCAGTTTTCCTAAAAACTTCTCCTGATGCTGACTATATTTTAGTTACAAAACATCTAGAAACAGTATGCAGGCTTTAACTAACTATGAGAGGAACTGAAAATAAAGTAAAAATCATATGACTGAACTTAAGTAACCAGTGACAGGTTAAACAAAGAGTTAGCTACAAGAGAGAATGTTAAAGAACTCATTACTGTACAACTATACACACCAGCTACACATATTCTTCTGAGGAATCTACTGGCACTGCACTGTGGAGGCACCTAGTGAAATCCAATATTACACTTACACAGTATAAAACCCAATCAATTCCAAAATTACTGTGTGTCTGTACAGATTGTTTTTACACAGGCTAAAATACGCAGAAATAACTGAGGTGGAAGACACTCAAGATACAGCACAATTTCATAAAATTAATTGAGGGCTACTAAAATCACATATTCTGTAAATTGCTTTAAGCAATAAAGAATATAAAATTCTTTAGCAACAGTATGATAAGCAGATATACATATATTTGCAAAGATCTAAACCACAAGTAATTCTGCATATTACTCCAAAATCATTATTATATTTTCATAGCTATTATAAGTGTAATACTGTAGCAAACAAATACATAATAACGTGAGAGATGTAAAATCACTGAATCTCATTAAAAATGAGGTGGTAGTTTGTTCTTAATTTGATTCATATTAAAGTAATTTCAGTGAAGTCAACCTTGTGAGTGTTAACAGTTACATGAAGCTTTAGCAACTGAGCCCAAACTTCCCAAAATTAAACTTAACAAAAAAACCCCAAATCTTTACAATTCATTTATTTGGATCTTTGACCAAAAAAAAGAGAGCTTATTAGTCTACTATGGCTGTAGCCCTGCCTTGGGGCAGGGAGATGGGTTAATGACCTCTCTAGATCCCTTCTACTTCCATTTGCTGCAACTCCATGAAGACTGAAGTCACCAAAGCCGAAGGGATTTGGTTTAGGGGGAAGAGGGGGGTTGGGGAGAAGAATTTTAGGAATGCTGGGAAAACGAAAGATGCAGACTTTTAGTTGGGGAGCTTTATATCCTACTTACTTCTCTTTGAAGAGAACCCTTGCCATTCCATAAAGCCCACACAAGACAGAACGGGAACAGTTCGTAGCACAAAGGCCGAGGTCCTGCTACTGTTCCTCCCTCTGTTGATGATGCCCACAATGTACCACCTTGCATTATGTTTTCCCTTTTAAGTCTTTTTATTATTACCTCATTTAAAATTACCAGTAATCACTTCTATTATCATACCTGGGAAAAGACTTCAGTGTTTTTGTAGGTGTCACAGAAAAGGTGGGCTTTAAAAGGAGATAACACATTTCAGGAGCACCTCAGTCTTTACTGCTTTCTTAACCAGTAACCAGCTGGTCTTGGCAAAACCAAAATACTACCTTTGGGCTTAATACAAACACAATGACGTGCAGGTGTGAAACTAAATTTCTTCTAGAGAGAAAGTTGTTTTCAAATGTTTGACATGCAGGTTACTACAAGTTCTGGCTTCTTCTCTTGCCAAGCTCGCCAACTGAGAGATACCAGATATGTGTATTGTGATGAATTATCTTTTATATGACATGTAGTCTGTTGGAGCGACATATCAAAGTTACGTTGACACAACTTTGTAACAACTCACATACAAAAATATCGCTATGCAAAGACACAAAATTTTAATTAATGCCACAAAAACTAAAAGCGCTTCCGAGTTAATGTAAGTTCACCTCTTGATGACTAAACAGCAAGCCCTTTGCCACTGAAGACATCATGAGCTACCTCAGCAAGAAATAGAAAAGACATTCAACTGGCCTAGAGCTGTGTCAGGCAGAAATCATATGGCATTCATGAAATTTGGTTCCCAAATAATGAGAGTGTCTCACAGCCGACGATATTTATCTTGTGGAGAGATCGGTGCCCAGCTCTTCTCCTGTAACCGCATTTTGGTCTTAGACAAACTATTTTTAAACTCATTTACTATGAATCTCTTATGTTACAATTTTCTCAGTATTTTAACAAAGTCAGGAGACAAGTTGGTAACTATTTTTCTGTATAATGGACACGAACTCAGTTTCTTCTTGTTCTGCTACATTCACAGATGCTACGTTACCATGTTTAGATCACAGCAATGGATACATTTTCCAAGCTGGCTATAAATACAAAAGACTTGACTTTTAAAAAGAACATTCTAAAATTTTCTACTTTTGATATAACTGTGACTGACTTACAACAAATCACAACTATAACTGTGACTGACTTATAACAAATCACAACTATATCAATCCATGTTAAAACAAGCACATCTACCATAGGCATGTCCTTTTTTTTTAAAGGTTGAAGCATAATCCAAGCCATGAAAAATAACTATTGTCAACATCAGGTGTTGAGAGAAGGCTTCCACTATGAATAGTTGATAAATATACTTCTATCTATATATCTCTGTCTGTCTGCTAAAGGATGGATGATAATACTGAAAATATTTGAATATAATTCTAAAATTCTTATTTTTCACCACTTAGAGAATGTAAAATAAAACAAAACCAGGGCAATTCTGTCACCTCATTTACAGGACATGGATGTTTTGTTGCGGGTTTCCAGTAGTATAAAGAGATTATTTAAACAGCATCTTCAAAGACACCTGGCAAAATTAAGAACCATTAATAAACATACTTCCTTTTGTGATAGATTTTGTAAAAAGCTGTTTTACCTTTCAGAAACTGAATCTTAATACGTGCTTTTTCCATGCAGCTTTCCAGTTTATCTGCTTTACAGAAGGGATATGATAATATCCAGGAGAATTCAACTCAAACTGTGCTGATTTGTTTGGATGTGCCACATGGTGCTGTTTCTGTTTTCTGACCAGAAATCTGTATTCCTGAGTCTGAATTTAAAGCTTAGTTTTATAACACTGGCTGTTATGAAGCGAAAATCTTTCAGAGATATCTGTTTGTACCAATACAATTCAATTCTGTACATGTCTGTGTAAAATGAATCCCTAGGGTATTTTGGATGGCTGAAGAAGTTCCAGTCAGATGTGAGTAGAGATGAGTGGGGTCTTGTATGTGCAGCACCAGTCACGACTTTTCAGTGACAGGAAAGGAAAGTACAGACAATTGTCCAAACAAACTCATTCCAAAGGAAAAGTCCAACGTGTTAAAGATGACGTGAAGGGACACAAGTGAAAGATAAAAATATCAGGAAGATTTACCTTCTCTGATGCCCCAGAATGCCCAGTGTTGGGCACCACAGAGTGCTCTAAATCACATGTACAAGTAACAGCCCTGCTTCATGTTATAGCTGTAGTCTCTGGACAATGAAGAAGCTCCCTGTGATGGTTATAGGCTGCCCAAGGACTACAGATGTTCAACTGCTTGTCTGATCCAAAGTTCAGAGAAATACATGGTAATCTGACAACCAGAACTGGATAAATACTTACACAACACACTACTGTAACACTGATACAGCTTTTATCACGCTCATGTTGAAAGACTGTCTCTGTCCTGAAGATTTTACAGTCTGAATACACAAAATGGGTAAAAAGGAAGAAGTGAGAGACAAAATATCCAGGCAGAAGGAAAAATGTCAGGATGTGCAAATACTGTATTACTCCCAAAGCTTTTTTTTCCCCTCCTAACTAAAAAAGCATTGCTTAGAAAGGTGACTGAAAGACAACAGACACAGGGGAAGAAATTAGGTGATAAAGGGCTGAAATAAAAATGGAGTGAAAAAAGGGAAAGATGGAGAGAGGAAGAGATATATTAATCTAGGTGTGTTACAGTTGAGATTGGAATACATTGTCTAAATCACAAAGGGAAACACTGTCCTAAATTCAAAGAGCAGTTCATGAGTCTGATGTTATCATCTGTGTCCAGAGGAAGAAGAATAACCTTCCTCCTGTGGATCTGTTCTTTTTGCTGAGTTTCTCCTCCCTGAGCTTATGTAAGAGGAGTGTGGCACCCGTGATGCAAGTCTGAGTAATTTTAGGGCTCTCAGGACAGTCTGGGTGGATGCTGATGTTAATGTCACATTCTCTTCCTTGATGGATTCATTCAACCTAATTGCAGCTGTCTACAAGTCAGCCCTTCAGTCTAACCTATATTATATACTTAGGAGGAGATGAACCATCCTTGCAAGTGCTTGTCCATATCTGCTGATTATTCAGGAAACCTGAGTGACTAGCTTAAACTAAATTCTTAACTTGGAGTGTAAAAGGTCAAGGGGAGGAATTCAGTCCTACAACGACGTGAAGCATCTCATTGAGTCAGTGCCTCTGCTATGCCTACTCTTTCTTTGAATGACATTGCAGCATGCCACGGAGTACAGATTTCATATCAAACCACAGATGGCTCACTGGAAACGTTCCAGTGTTGCTGGTGATGCCCAGGATGCTCTACAACAACTTGAGTCTCTCTACTGGGAAGCCTGAGAAGTGTTCAAGGCACTGTGTGTACAAACAAAAGCTATGAAAGTGAGGAGGAGAGAGAAATAGCATTCAGAGCAGAAGCATCTGTTCTAGGATTACAGTGTTATTGTCACCCTCTACAATTTCAGCTAAACTGAAAAAGCTAAACAAATATTTGAGTTTGCATCCAAAACTATCTGTTAAAGTTCACTGTAATTTACCAGGCTTCTGTCTCAGTTCCTGTCACGTTTCAGAACACTCATTAATACCCTCATTTAAAAACCATTACTGGGGGTGTGCAAGTGCACTGAATAACTGATAAAATGTAGTCTGCCTCTTGGTAAAATTGTCCAGATAGATTTCACAGAAAGGTTCTGCTCCAAGACAGGTAACTCACACAGGCAAGTCTCTTTAAAAGTTACAAGTGCATTTCGATGACCGGTTTGCCAACTCTAAAAAGAGAGACAACAGGAATGCAAACAGATTTCTGAATTGAACAGTTCTGCCAGCTATTGCTAAAATACACATTGCCTACAAGCTTCCATGGATTTCCAGTGTTTACTGTCTACAGATCCTCTGAAGTGCTCTCCTAAGAAGAGTAGCTCAGGGACTCTGGCCCAGCCCAGCTGTGGGCTGCCTGGATGCTGCCCCAGCTGTTTTTCTAGATGCTGTACACACTGACTGTGCTGATTCCCTCCTAAACATCAGTGGCAGAAGCTGTGTGTACAAACACAACCCCAACACCCCCAAATGCACACATTACTCATGACTGCATAGGAGCTCCTGCTAATGGCTGATGTGCTGATGTACAGAATCTCTCCCAGACGTGCACTATTGCTCTACAAGGCACCGAGACACTGTGAGCTGTATTGTTTTACATTTCACTACAAATGTGCAAACCACCCCTACAATATGTCCCTGAATGCCCCAGTTTGAAGACAGCAGTGTCACAGGTTTGGCAAGTCACTGGTTATGAAGAAGGAGCGTGAAGGGGGGGGTAAAATGTAAATGCTAGCTGGGAAGTGTGGGGGGGTGTATTGTTGTTTTATACTGGGAGTAGCCTTATGCTCTGTAGTCTATTTACTTTTTTTAGGTCAGCTAGAATCAGAAAATTTCCATTGCTAGGCAGCCCAGCACATCTGTGAAGCATTTCTGGGCGTTCAGACCTGAAGCATGTGCTGCCCAAAGGGAAGATTCATTACCCTGTGTCACACAGCCCATCGGTCCCTCCCCCAGACGGCACGAGGGCTTCGGCAACAGGAGAGCGCCGAAACTTCGTGCAGAAACACATTACATGAGCAGAACACAACAATTAGCACATTTGTAAAGCTTCAGGGATAGGAACAATTTAATAGCTTTTTAAAGCAGACTAATTTTCTGCAGCTTTTCATCCTTTTTTTTTTTTTTTTATTATTATTATTTTGCTTTTCATGCACAGGCAAGTTCTTCTCTGCTACAGGTATTTTCTGAGTCTGCCTCGCGGGATTATTACGTGTGGAGAAACACAGATTATTCAATCACTTTAAAACAGTGCTACAGAAATGAAAAAGGGCTACAGAAGTGCAAACTATTGCTAGTAATCTGGGTTTTAAAAGCAAGTATCATTTAGCTAGATAGGTGCATGGCTGGTTTACAAAATTCTGCACATTTACAAACCAAGGCTGCTAAACATATGACTGGTCTGTTTATGCTTGCAGCTTTTCACAAGCTAGAAACTTCAGCTCTGCAATGGCAAATGCCACTGTCAGACACTTCATGCTAAGGCAAAAAGCAGACCAGAAGAGGGGAAAAAAAAAAAAAAGGTATTTCTGCTATCATTGTCTTTTCATCCTAAAAAGTGACACTGATATAGGAAGTATGTTCAGTTCCCTTAACTCCTAGGTAAGGATACAGGCATTATGTAATTCTTATTTTAATATCTCTTCAGCACTACTGCCCCATGACTCATGAGGGCTACACTTTAAAACTCCAGCTAATAATGCCTTTTGTAGTGTTATTACCGAATAATCTCTAGACTTCAGAAATCCCTGAAGTGTAATTTAATATCTGTAATATTGGATTAGCCTGTGTTGGTATGAAAATGCACAGTGGCATATTTTTATTCAGTGGTTGATATTACTTATAAAAAAAATTACAAAAATTGCATTGGTGATCAATGCTGCCTATCCTTTGAGAAACTAATGCTTTAAAGGAACTTTAAGCACAGAATAACAAGTTGCTGGGGAAAGGTTAAAAGACAGGTCATGCTAATTTCTTCTTAAACGACTTTGTTTCAGACAGTAGATTTCAGTGTAAATGGAAACAAATATATAAAATGTGAATGACAGAAACTGGTATCACATTAAACGCAAGACTTTTGTGACTAATTTTGATTAAAATAAACATTACTATTTATCTTAAAGTTAGAGGCAGGGCTGAACATTTGAGATGATTCCTACATCAAAAATGTGTTTTGTACAGAAACTATATGTCAAATTATAGCTATTTGCTTTCAGCTGTTTCTAGCAGTTATTTGTACTTTTCATGTGTCAGTATTTTTTTTCATTTCGCTTCTTTATTCTGTAGTACAAGTAAGTCTCTTTAGAGCAATAAGATCTTTAAAATCCCTTTAGTGTTTAGAAATGTCAACAATTCAGTAGATTATACTTGATGAATAGGCCAGATAGAAAAAACCTGCCTCAAGTTTTTATCTCAAGAGAAGTAAGGTGCTTTGAAGAGCACTTGATTTGAGATTTAGAAGCCTGCCACTATTCAGCCAGACACTCTTGAGAGCTGTTAAGTCCTGACCCATAGCACGAAAACAGGTTGGAGGGAGGGAAGAAAAACCAGTAAGAAATATATTTTGTACTCCCTGTGTAATTATTTCTTCTAAATACCATTTAAGCATTTCTTCCCCTAAATAAGTAAAAACCTAAGAGACCAGGCAACCTTATCAGACCATCTTATTTAAATATTTTGAATGTAGCTGGAACTTGCCAGGGGGAACAGCCACAGCACTGGAAAAAGATGAGGCTCTAAAGGAAAAAAAAAAATATCTAAATGGTTCTTTCCATTTGAATAGACTGCACTGACATACTAAAGCTTCGCATTTTTGACAAGAGACATAGAAAACAAAGAGGTTTTCACTTCAAAATATGCAGTGGAAGAATATGAAATGGTTTGGTTTGCTACAACTACAGACAAATATTTTTTTCATCCTTCGCTATCACTTCCACAGCCTACAACCAACCTCAATACCAGACTAAAATAAATTCATTCAACATCACAAAGCAACCAATTTAAGATATCTGCCCACCAGTAACAATATCAGATGAAAAGTAAGGCAAGCTGTAAATCAGCCTGTTTGTAGGGATATCTGTTCTTAACAGATTATTGAGCTTGAGCACATGCTCTCTCACTCGACTGTACTTCAGCTTTATAACTGGTTCCGTGAATAAGAACTTAGTTAATAACCTAACAGCAAGTGACCACATTATTTGGGCAAATGTCTCATCAGTATCTCCTGCCCTACTTTCTGCATCTCTGAGTTTCATAGAGATATAAAAGAAAAGGCAAAACTAGGTCATTCCTGGGCTGAACAAAAGAATTTTTGTAGTAGTATAAATTACTGACCTTTCTAATAAGTCTGTCCTTCCCAGCAAACCAGGTCATCCAATCCAACTCAACTAATTAATGGTATCCTCCAATAACTAACAGTACTGAAGTACACAATCCAGTGAATTTGGGAGAAATGTTTCTGTGGCTTTTCTAAAG